>NC_047018.1:13586544-13903544 GCF_902652985.1 Pecten maximus | reverse complement strand
ATAGCTGTTCAAATCCTTCATTGACTTTCTGTTGTAGTGCCTTCTTTATCCCATCAATGACTTCAACTTCCTAGAATTCAAAATGATGTTTTTTATCAAGTTTTTTTTCACTTTTGGATTATCAATTTAACAGTAAAAACAGATGTTTAGATAGGAATTTGTGTCATTGAAACTAATTAAATCATTTTCATTATCATAGATGATTTTTTGCTTTATCACACTTTTACAAGATTAAACTATCTAAAATAAACCAAATTGACCTCAATAAAAGTTCTTTGGAAGTGAATCAGTCCTGCCTCAGCTACATTTGTGTAGTCCATACAGGTATGTGAGCAGCACATATACATAAAACAGTTTATTGTCGCTTAACATTTATGACCCAGAATCAATCCAATACAAAATGGAAGTGTAGATAGAGGTGGTCTTAATATCAGTTCCCAAAGAAAACTGGCATTGCAAGATATCATAAGATGGGCACCAACCACTTCAAGTCCAAATGACAAAATAAATCTTGACCACCTTGATAAAAGGCTAGTTCATTCTCTACAGCACCACCCTGACACACTTCAAATCAGGGAAAGATGAATATTGCTTTGATGCCATGCAGTCATTAAACCGTATTGGTCATTTCTGTCAGTTTACTACACAGGATCACCATCATTTATTTCTTTTTCATTTCACATTTTTGATTACTTACCTTGTGGAGTTGATTTTCAACCTCATCTTGAACAACATCGATGCTCTGCCTTCCTTCTCTGAGAGTAAGACATTCAATAGCTACATCTGAAGGGAGGTTCTTGGCTTCAAGTGCATGCTCTGTCATTTCTTTAGCATCTGACAGATCTGCAATTTCTTTGTCTAATTCAGCTAGTGTCTTTTCTAAAATCTCTTTCCATTTCCTGATATCATCTATACGGTCAGCTAATCGGGTATTATTTGCTTGCTGATCCCATTTCGTTTGGTTGTCAGTCTCATTTCGTAGAAACCGACTTTCTTGTCTAACTTGGTGAGATGCATCTCTCTGTCTTTCCGCATTCGTGGAAATTGTGTGACTGTTATTAAACCAATCCGGAACCTGGTGCCGGGCAATCGGTCTTAGTTGTGTTGCCATGATGACCTATAAAATACAAATGTTTTGATTTGAAGTAATCTTCAGAACCAAACAGTAAACAATAAAATTCTTGTCACTCTGGTAAATAATTGGTCACTTTGTATTCTGATTTGGCTGAGAACTTAGGAGCATGAATCCAGATGCCACAGGTTTCATCTCTTGTGAAGAAATCCAGAAAAATGAAATATAGAATAAAGACTAGCCTCAATTACATTAATGCTAACATTATAAGTCATACCATTATTACCGGGTATATAGAAACTGAAAATATGTGTATGTCCCTCATACACTTTTCTAAATAGCCTAGTGTACATAATTCATTCCATTAAGTTTGATGTGTTCTGACATCAATTAACTTTACCCAAAAATGACATTGAATTGGACATGTGTTGTATTCCATTCACAATTATTACATTTGTTTTATATATTTGGTGTGAATTGAATTAGCTCATATTTATTAACCAACAATAGGGAGAGGGTTATCTATTTACTATGATTTTGCAGTTGATGCATATTGATGGTTACCAGTCGTTCCTTAAAATACAACATTTAGTACCATATCCATTTGTACCATTTCATTTTCATACCAAATGCAGAATAAGTGATTTCCATTTCAAAAAAAATATGGATAAGTATTGGTAATATATCACTGTTGTAACTATAGCACATCTCACTTTTTAGAAGCGGATGTATGAAAAAGGGTTCGTTTTTATAGTGATAATTTTGAGTTGGTTGTATATTCGTTGGCTATATTTTCTCTATTTGATATTTCATTGATCATTTCAAATCAGTGATAAGTTTTGGAAAAAAAAAAAATCTTTGATTTAATTGTGCACATTTGCAAGCTTAGGTATCTTTTCAGCAAAGAAATAAAACAGCAGGTGATCTTTATTCCTTTTACGCCCTAATTAAGAGATTGTTAATCAATATTTTGCACACAATACTCTGTGTAGTTTCATCTTGATAATACAACAAGTGTGGGATTAAATAATACAAAATCTCATGATAGGTGTTGTGACTACATGTGAATGGCCAGAGACACAAATCTTAAGACAACAGTAATATTATCATGTGTTGATTCCACATTCTGCTGACTGGACCATGTGTCCTGTTCACTTAAGTAAAGTGACAGTAAACATTTGTAATTTTGAGAACATTTCAACCACTTGACACAAAATTAATTTGATATTCGGAACATTTAGAGAGATCATGAATATTAGGATGTATTTTTTCATTACAAATCATGTATACTAAATAACAAATATTATATTGACACCACGAAATGCAATCGGACTGAGGAAGCTGAGCTGTAATGGAAACTTTCTTAATTTTCTGTTCAGTAATTATAGTTTGAATGGCAGACTAATAAATTAAAAAAAAACACACTTTTTTCTTATTCTTTCAAACATTGTACACAATGTTTCATCAGTGATCAATGTCTCTGTGTATATCGTACAAAAATGGTTACATACGTGGTACCAAATGGCGAAAAAATGTACAAAATGGTTAATTACATAATGTACATTATATAAGGAAAAGGGTACGAACTGGCAATGGTACTAGATGGTTATGTAGTCCGAGTTTAACATGCCCCTGACATCATGTCTGGTGTCATGACCAGAGTAAATGCGGGGTACTTTTCAGTAATGGTTACGGTACGAAGTTCATAATCATATGTATATATAAATAATTCATATTAATTGCTGTGACTTTCTGACTAGCCCAGTATATGCCATTTAATTTTAGTGGTAATTATAACATTTTCATAACTTGCAAAAGTAACGTGTTGAAGTGTTAACACTGTGTATAAGAGTGCTAAAAAATAAACACGAGTTGTTCATGGCTAATATTAGCAGACTGTCTACGTAAAATAAACAGTATCATCGCTTTAAATTCTAGGTGATTCTCCGTTATTTCTTTGAACAACAAGTCATTAACCTTATTTACAGCAAAATTAGAGTATATGAAAATGAAAACTTACCTTTAGCAAAGCTTTATTGATGTTCGCCTTGCCTTTTTAACTGTGGTCGTTTACAAGGGTTACCATCAGTTGGTTGCTATCTAAACAAGGCAAACATGCGAAATGTATAAAAGCATTTCATTGGCCAAATGGTGCATGTGTGTCCAATGAACAATCGGATAACAACCGCTGCATCGTTACCTATGACGACCGCTAAACCGGAAGTAAAAGTAAAGCGCTAATGTGTGAAATAAAATTAAAGAGAAAGAGGAGATAACCGTGTTGGTTCTGAACAAATATTTGACACTTTTTAATTAAATGTAAATCGAGAATAATGATACTTCAATATTCAGAGTTATATGTAATACCAATTTAAAGTCCCATCTGATATATATATCGCACTTACAGCACACAACACAGGAATGAATGTGTAGTAGATCTGATCACAACAAAAGTGTAAAACAATGGTAGTAGAGCTAAAGGTATAAGGGGAGGCTACTCCTATAGCAATGCAAGAACTAACCATATACACGTTGTTTTACAAATGAGGCATATGTACTAACATTTTGTTTAATTTCCAGTTCTACCATCGACGAAATGACTAAATATTAAGGAAATGTATTGTATGAGCTTAGGGGCATTTCTTCACGATGTATAAGTCTACACTTGTGTCTCTAATTCCAGATATAAAGGTCCATCTACATATGTCTGTCTGATTGATATTGGTTAAAGTGCGTTTCTTTCCTTTATCTTTTATTTCATATATTCGACTGGAGATTTTTTTTTATTTAGTAGGGACTTGTATCGATATGCCAAGACAATGACCGGTACTTGCTTTGTATTTTATAACAATCTTCACGCCATATTTACTGCTTTCCGTATAGAAAGGCACGATAAAAAAAAAAAACCAAAAAACCTTTATGATAGCAATAACACAATATCAAAATGAAATCCCTATTTTTTTTATCTTATTTATATATATATATATATATATTTGCACTTAGAATCAAAAGTTTCTGTTTCAGTTTTACAGACATAACATGAAATACCCATTTTTCTAAATAGACTAAATAGACTTAACATTATACATGGACAACGCAACAGTGTCAAACACTGATAGTTCACTGATCTTACATAAGTGAAAAAATAGAGAAGAAAGATAAGTTACAGAAGGTTCCCTTACAGAAACACTTTCTCACTCGCTCAGACTCGTCAAACAATCAAATAAATGAGAAAGAGACATGGTAAAAAGAAAATGTGTTGATCCACATAGATAGAGACTGTCCATATAGTTAACATGTAGATTCAGTTTCGTTTTAGCGACTGTTGACGGCAAAGTTTTTCAACATCCTATTTTCGTACAAAGGAGTGATCAGTTTAAACGACCTGGTACCCACCTCATTTTTCTCACGTCAGTGAAATGGCTAGTCTTACAGCAACCCAATCTATGTAAATAACAAGTATTCTTCTTAGATCATCACATTGGATTTGCATTGAAACCCGAGAGGTCTGCATATCTGATGCATAAATAATTAATTAGTATCATCATCAGCATTAGCATCACCTGATCAGCAATACACTTATACACAGTGGGTCGTCCAGGAATGTTTACCTGTAGTGACCTGGGAATGTGGAGATGGGTGAGTGCATGTCACCTGTATGGGTACATACATATTTTGTCACCTGTATGGGTACATACATGTTTTTGTCACCTGTATGGGTACAAACATATAAGCATTGAAAATGTTCAGCGAAGAGCCAGAAAAAGAATACACTCCATAAAAGATCTGCCATATCACCATAGACTAAAAAAAAATTAAAAAAAAAAAAAAAATTAAAAAAAAAGGAGCAAAACAACACTCACATAGGGAATTTTAAGTCGACGAGTGGTGGATTCGTGGAACTTACTCCCCAGTAGTAGAAGCCCCCACTCTGAATGTTTTTAAAAATCGTCTAAATAGACACTGGCATAAAGTAACTTTTGAGTTTTATCCAAGTTTTTATGATGTGCAACCGGATAACAGCGAGTTAATCCTACAAGATGTGTAAGAATTAGCTGACATCAGCTAACCAGAGGCGTCTAAGAAGAGGTTAATATTAGGTAGACGTTCTATTTTGTTGGTCATATGATTGTCAATATGGGGGTTATTGGTTAAAACAGGGACGTACATGGACTACATATTATATGCGTCCCTGGTTGAAATAAGATACAACACATGTTTTTATTGGTTTTGTATTTTCCACTTTTATTGTTTGTGTACAGGTCTTGATGTACAATCTAGGAGTTATCGCTGGAAGTCTTTAGAGAACGTTGTAAGCACCTGCATTAGCATTCTTATATTATCGATTATGGCGACACATTAGACTTGCCTAATGTGGCATTAGAAGATCTCTTCGACGATCTACTCCTGACCCTGGTTCGACTTGTAATAAAGGGATGGATTTGAAGTACCAAAGAGAATTCGGTCCATAGCAGATATGGAGACAGCCAGTCGGTGTTGTCCAGTTTATAACCCCTCTGGGACAAAACCCATCCAGTTACACTTTACATCTCAGTATATACCAGAGGTGCAAGACCACTGACTCCGTGTAGTTTTATGCCCCAATAAAACAAAATCTCATCCGTTCATATCGAAAGTGTCAACCCTATACCCACCCTCGAGAATATGTCTCACATTTCCCAACCATTCAACCGAGTTACCTCCCTTGCCAACCCACTGTCTTGTACAATGCATTGTATCATGCATGGCAATATCTTTGTTTCGAGCCTAAAATTCCATCTCTATACTCTGCTCTACTATTCTCCTCTGTCCTTTCTTATTTAATAATCTGATATAACACGAAAACACCAGTTAACAATAAAACGTCGGAAAGTGAACAGAAGTTCACTATTAGGTGAATGTCAGAGAACGAAAAACAGGACGAGGACATTGCGCAGTTCAGATAAGATTTCTCATCGTGAAAAGCTTTGATTTGGTTTTGTATTGTTCATCATCCCTATCAATAGCTATGGTTATTGAGGCTGTGGTTTTCGTATTTTGTCTCCTTGTAAAAGCGCGGAACTGATGAAGTCTTTATAGTATTACCTCACTGATGCATACTGCCGAAGACACCAAGCAGGACACCTCACCCGGTCACATTATACTGAAAACGGGCGAACCAGTCATCTCACTCCTAAAATGCTGAGCGCCAAGTAGAGCAAAAAAAAAAAATGGATTTTTACAGACTTTAGTATGTCTCGACCACGGAACCCAAATCCTTCCTCACATGATTAGGAGGAACAAAGTAGCTAGAAAGAAGAAAAATGATCAGACCCAAATTTAAGAACGAACACCAATATTATAAGTTAATGCACTGGAACAGTTTTAACCCATAATGTCTAACATTTAGACCTTCGGATACGGGACTTAAAGCGGTGTCCCGTGTGGGACACTGTCCACACCTTTCAGGAAAATGATCCCTCTGCGATTATTTAGTCAAAAGCAGACGCGATAACGATAAACATGTCTCCCAATGTATATCTGTTCGTTGCTAGGAGATAGTTTTACATTCTAATGTTTTCGAATTCATATCATAAAAAAAAAGTAAGTTCTTCTCAATAGCGTGACCAATCAGACAAATATCCATTGTCAATTGACCAAACTTATCGGATCATATTCAAACGTAAATTATCCTGTATCTTAAACAAGTTAAGATCTATTCTTCACGCATTAGTTTGATTCTCCTGTATTCCCAATGTGACAATCATCAAGAGGCTAGAACGACATTTGTTTTTGTGAGAGCAGTTTTTAATACCTAATGAAGAGGAAATGGTTTACTGTTGTATGTCGGGCGTTACTTTTACCGTCATATAACGAGGACATGGAGTCACTCCACTATTGTACGATGGAAGGTGGCCTGGATGATGACCGTTACCCCTACTGTCCTATAACTAGGACATGGAGTCACTCCACTATTGTACAATGGAAGGTGACATGGATGATGGCCGTTACCCCTACTGTCCTATAACTAGGACATGGAGTCACTCCACTATTGTACAATGGAAGGTGACATGGATGATGGCCGTTACCCCTACTGTCCTATAACTAGGACAAGGAGTCACTCCACTATTGTACAATGGAAGGTGACATGGATGATGGCCGTTACCTCTACTGTCCTATAACGAGGACATGGAGTCACTCCACTATTGTACAATGGAAGGTGACAGGGATGATGACCGTTACCTCTACTGGCCTATAACGAGGACATGGAGTCACTCCACTATTGTACGATGGAAGGTGACATGGATGGTGGCCGTTACCTCTACTGTCCTATAACTAGGACATGGAGTCACTCCACTATTGTACAACGGAAGGTGGCCTGGATGATGGCTGTTACCTCTACTGTCCTATAACGAGGACATGGAGTCACTCCACTATTGTACGATGGAAGGTGACATGGATGGTGGCCGTTACTTCTACTGTCCTATAACGAGGACATTGAGTCGCTCCATGACTCCACTATTGTACGACGAGGACGAGTGTCAAGGAAATGCCAAAACAAAACCAAGGTCATATGAGGACGGATGCCAAGGAAATGCCAACATACGGATGTGAAAGATTACCAGGAAAAAACCCACAAAGGACGAACGTTAAAACACGTAAAAAAGGAAAAGATGAGGGAAAATCCTACGTATGGCAATACTTACTGGTAGCGCATTAACATGTTCACTTCTATTGTGTAAGAACCCAACATCTAGTGCACCCTATCGTGTGGATCTTGACATTTCCTTCGACCTATTTTGTGCTTTTTATCACCTCCCCTGTATCAAAAATTATTCTCTTAGCTTCACTGAGAACTACCAGAAGGACAGCTGTGTGGTGCAGTTTAAATTACATGTATCAATTTGTAGTCTGATATCTTGTTGGTCTTTTATACAATCCTTCTAGTCGCATATTTACGATCAGCATGCCGAGGGCTACAGTATCTCATATTTTTGGGGTCTCCAATGTCCCCTAACCAGAGGACACCAACGAAGTGATGACTCCCCGCCCAATATAGTTTGCCATCAGCATCCACGAGAAGAGCTTTATCGGGAAAGATATGGTTTAAAGCAGAAGCTAATGCTTAACAATATTGTTTACTAGAACGAAGCCATTGGCATTTTGGTGAATGTGTTCTTTTTATTCTATGACATTTGAATACCAATATACACACCTTAGACGTCAATCAGAACAACATTTTATATTAAATTAAGACGACCATTTCAATATTTGCTACATGTAATTAGCAATTAATGTAATTACTATTAATCATCATTGTTAATAGATACCGGTATATTATACTGTTCTTAAAAAGTTAAAATGAAAGAATAATAAAAGAAAAACTGCTTCTGAAACAGGTTATGGAATGATGGGATCAACTCAATGCGCCATCTTTCTGATCAGAGTTTGTCTCTCATTAATCGGCAGGAGTAATGAGGAAGCCCGAGAAAGTGCTGAGTCCCCCTCCGTAGATTCTGGGGGAGTTGTTGACGTTGTTCTTCAGCCACACGATATCCCCGACGTCCAACATCACGACCGTTGTCCTTGTGGTAGTGTCAGCTCCATAAAGGTACAGTAGACCGATATTGTCGCCATTTTTGACAATGGATGCGTTTAGCTCAGCGGTATTGGAACTTCTGAATTTGATGTTAGCAGTGAAAGAGTACAGACCCGAGACAGGTGCGGTGAAATGTCCTTGTCTGATGTTATAGGCGTTTCCAATGTTTACTAGGAGGTGGTCAAATACAATCGTTTCCTTGTGAGAGATGGTCAGGAAATCCGGAGTAAGTATGGCGTTAAATCCGACGGCTGGAGGGCGGTATACGGCACTGGTCTCTGTAGGTCAACAATAACACATATATGGTTAGAGTGTCGTATCTCAACACTTAACACGCGGATCAAGAAAACAAATGGTAAAAACATAAGATCAAAATATTTGGATGCACGGATGGTGATGCTACAAAACCCCTCCAATGGGTAATCATCTGTTACAGTTTAAGTTACTAACTCCTGTATACCAGTTAATTCTTTTGGTACTATTATTAAAAGGACCTTAAAGACATATAAAAGGCTAACAAGCGAAATGGTCAAATGTATTAAAAGACTTTCTAAAAAGCAGAAAGATATTATTGTTAACGACGAGGTTTCCAACTGGGTATACGTCACGCCAGGGATTTCAGACATATCGGCTTTAGGACTGATCCTGTTTTGAATCTGTGTAAATGGCAATAGCAGAATCTATGACATTTCATCTCGACAACTAAACCCTGGCTAATACATATCAGGAAGGTCTAGACAATGGCCATAGTTGGAGTGACACCTGTCTGCTCGCTCTGATAAATATATCTAAATTGATAGCACAGAGCAGACGTATGGTACCAGTAACATGAATGAGAGGAAGTAACAAAAGCACGACGCCATTGATAGACATCAATATACCACGGTAATCAAGCACTCCGAGGACGAAATTAAATTAAATTCAGTGTCTTATCTATTCAATCTGAGTTATGAACTTTTACAACTATCCCTAAGTAACATTTAGAGATGGATTTCTTTTGTTAAAGTATCCGTAATTTTGTGATATTTGTTTTTTGTTCTCGTATCTTGGAAAAGAACCTGAAGCTTCCAGATCACAAGTAAAATACTCATGTAGATACACGACAGAGAAGCACTGCTTCAAATCCTTAAGCAAGAGATAACTGACCTTTATTCATTTCACAAGTCGGTATGTTCAGATTCTTCCAAATGGTGCAATACGACTTTATTGTAACATAACGGTTTCCCACTCTATATAGGCAGATGCTCGACACAAAAAGACGGTATAAGCTCACTGTCATGTCAAGATATGTCCACAACACCATAATTAGTTTTCTTCGATGCAATATCACACTAAAAGTACTCTACAGGAGTTAACGTAGGGCTATTCATGTCGTTGTCGATATCAAAGTTTACAAAAAATATAGAACAACGCCTATAGAGACACTACTCAAACACCCTAATGTTGTATTGCTTGGCAATTCGCGAAATGTACGTTCTGGTCTTTGCATTAAACTGTATATTACATTGTACTGACACTTGCATGCTTAAATTGATCCATCTAAATCTTCCGTGTGACCAAAGGTAAACATTCGATCCTGAATCAGATTCAGGTTTAGGCACCTCCCCCATAAAACACTTGCCTGGCGATAGTTTTGGTCCCCGACATACCGAAATTTTGTATATTTATATCCTATCTCACCTTACATCAAATTATAAGAAAGTGCATTACTTTATCATCAGGCAAATCTAATCTGACCTAAAGGCAAAGGTATAATAAGGGCATGCACAATGCTGCCTCTTAAAGAACTAAAAGCTTACCGTGCTGAGCTGTGGTGTGGCCTGCAGTATGTGTGCCATTATTGCCATGGTGTGCTGTAGTTTGAGTACCATTGTGGCCATGATGTGCTGTAGTGTGAGTTCCATTATGGACTTTATGTGTTACTGAATTGGCCCTTGATTCTTCATGGACAGCCCTGTTAAATAAGTCTGTTTGTTCCTTATTTTCAAATTGATGTTTCAAGTATACGTTCTGTTGTTCAGGATCGTCAACTCTATCCACTGCCTTCAACATGACAGAATCAGTCACAGCTGCTACTACTAATACGATGATGACCAGAAAATGGACGGGCGCCATGTTATTCCTCGGACCTTGTGCGCTAAACAGAATGACCAATTTCATAACTACCACGCGCAATAAGTAGTCACACGAGGACACATTAACAGAGAAAATTGCCAGAATAAAATTCTTCCCCACCACCTCAATACCAGATATCTACGCTATCTACGCAGGAATGTAAACCCCTGTGTCAAAATGTGTATAGATTCCTTCGTCAAAAACTGAGAGACTTAATCTGTGTGGGGGACTCAGTAAATATACTTAGCAGCACCGAATGTCAGTCTCTGCTTAATAAAGTAATGTTAAAAATGGTATTCACAGATAAATAGAACAGCGCAACAGAGTATTTGATCAAATATTTCCACACTTATCTTTTTTGCTCATGCCTTTTGTAGTTGACATTCCAATATTTAAAAAAAACTTCTTCCCTGGTTGATGTTTCAGATATTGTTTATTAGTAATGATAATATAGCTTAGGATACTATTTGGTTGTACTTTGTTCAGATAAACGATTATTTCTTTGTTTTTGATGTAATGTGATGTATAGCACGCTGGTACATAAGTTGATATTGTCATAGCAGAATCAATTTGACATTCAGCTTGTATCTAAGTGTGGGAATGTTAAAAACTAAATGTAAAAATACTTTCCATGAATTCTAGGCTTGGTATAATCTTATAGAGTTATAAAAGACCTTTCTAGGAATATTCATGATGAGTTCATACTCAAAACTCGAATATGGTTTAATTTAACATTGTTGTAAATAATCAACCACTGCGTAAAATGGTTCAATGCAGGAGTTAGTATAGTGAACTATTTAATAAAAGACAAATGCTTTTTATTTTCCTTTTATAATTTTAATGAATTCTGTACTCTGCTTGTAAACAACAATAAATTATTTACAGTATTATGACGTAATCCAAACTATAAAGAAATTCTTGAGACCTTTTACATCTTTAAGTAGAACATTGACGTTCCCAATTATTCCTCTTATTCAAACCCAAACGTTTTACTTTTGAGAAATAATATTAATATAACTGATCAGCAAAAATGGGGGAATATCTTTGACTTATGAAGAGAAATGGGAAACAGTATTCCTTTTCGAACAACTCAAACTTGAGATCTCCGTTGGCTACAATTTAACGTTAACCACAGGTACTCGTCTATATCAAGGATTGTAGTTCTATTGATGGACGAATAGCTGTGGATTAACCACTATATTCTAACAGTTAGCACCAAAAATAGAATAATCAAACAATCCAAATTCTGTGATAGAGAAAGGGCGAGAATTGTGCATATGAACTGGGAATGTGGTGACGTTCAAAATGTTCTGGCAAGTTTTGAAATACTGTTAAATGTACCAACAATTGCATTACTGATGAATGAAGAATCATTGTTATTTAAAATGGTGAATAATACTTTCTCTGTTATGGAAATAGCAAATAAAATAAAATAAAACTATATTTTTCAAAAATGTATTTCCATCCAAGATGTGATCCATGAAAAAACTGACATGATTAAGGCTGATTACAACTTTTAATGTGTTAATGTCCGTAGCAGTTCTTTTACATAACTTCATATGATTTGTATCTAGCTTTGTTTTGACTTTCTTACTTGAAATGCTTGTTCTGATATGTCTTTATCTTTTCTTTCCCCCAGTCCTATTATCAGATTCTTTTTACTTCATTTCACCTTTCTCTCATCCATATATGATATTAAGTTAGTGTTAGGTATTAGTGTACCAAGTTTCTGTTCACAAACAGCGAAGTTCCTGCAGCCCTTTACCACTGCCTATTTGCTGAGTTGTCTAAGGTGATGTTTCCTGGGCGTAAACCCGATTGTAAAACAATTTAATAAATCTTGACTTGTCACATTCCAAAAACCTCCAGTGGACGAACTAGGCTTGTATATCGATCATACCACGTGTGGTAGGAGGTTGTCCCTTGTCCAAATGTCGGTTCATACCACGTCCGATCAAAACCTTTACTGATGGTAGTAATACGTATCATACATTAAAGGTAACTTAATAAGGGAATGATACCTGAATATTGACTGATCAAATGATATAAAATATGTTCCTGACCAGAGAAGAGAGTTCAAAGAGGAAGGTCAAGGAGAAACCATCTGTATGATGTGCCGTTACTCTACATTTTATTTTATGCATTATTTGGCACATACGATATCTACTATATATAAGATCAACATAGTGGTCAAACAGAAAAGTTTTTGACTGTTGAAATGAGAATTCAGTCTGCGTACAGTCGAAGGATGGTGTTCAAAACCGAATTAATTCCGGAGAGGTAGCCCACTAAACTCCTTAGAATTTGGATTTATGGTTACATGTTTCTGCATTTGACTGGCATATGTCAGTGAATCAAAATATATAAACATAGAGACAATTTATGAAAATTGCCATACATCAGTTCCTATCTCCTAGCTGCTTTGTGTAGCCGTTTTGTCGGCTGGAATGTCAGGTTGAGGTGACTGCATACGCTTGATTTTCAATTATTGTAATAGGTCGTAGGTTGTATATGTTTCTTTGTATTGGTGATTATTGACAAAGTAGGTGTATCATTCTTACCTTACATGTTACCCTTCACTGTGTATATACCTGAACCCAGTCTCATCAACATTCCCTAACTTAGATATTCCTTTACACAGGAAATCATCGCAGGACTAAATGAAGAAATGTTCCTGAAAGTCTATGATTTCGTAGTGAAAATATAAAGTGAAACAAAATCCTTAAGTTAAGTAACGTTGGTGAAAACGGCGTCTGCTAATAACTTGCATATCGAATACTCTTTATTTGACCGCACAATACGTGCTACGATTTTCGTTTAGTTCCGCATGTATTCCAATGTATCTAGTATTCTAGTTTCAGCCAGCCGTAAGATTGACTGTGTGAAGTTTTTGTTAATGTGAAATATGTCATTGTGTTTTCTCTACGGGGTAATTCTATGTTGCTCTCTTAATATTTTGGAAACGTTTTAACTACAGATCGACGTTATATATTTCATATTTACTGTTTTTGTTTTGACAGTGAGTTTATAATCTATAAACTACAATACGTTACGATACAGCATACCTGTGTTTATCAGGTCTGTTAGATACTACATCAACATAAAATCTCTAAATACCAACGCATATTTTTATAGTAATAAATGAAGATTTGAGTGTGTGGATGAAGCATATTTTGACATACAACTTTCTCTTAAAGATTAAAAAAACATTGTGTAACCCTTTTGAATTTGGATAGTGAACGTTCCAGTTGGCCTTTATTTGTGGTAGTGATGAAGACGACAACTCGTTCTTCTTTATACGTATTCTCTTGTGTTACGATTTCATTGTGTTCTAACAGATTTGATAGAAGCTTTGTTCTGAGGTCAACATTTGTACTTGATTCAATAGTTACAACCTTGTGTGAATCAGATTAATTCACGCTGAAGGTACTGATCTCCCTTAACGTATCAACAATTCAAAAATAACATGTATCCAAGATTGGTATCTGTCATATAAAAATACAAGGATTATAAAAAAATACCCATCCAGCCTGTAAAACTCAATAATAAACCAGTAATGCTCCATCTTTTTCTATATATTCCTTCATCCTCATTTCCTATTTCATTCATTACAAGCATATACGCCTCTTTTTTCACTGATTATTACTTTAAACGTAATTATATATGTATTTTCTTTCCCCTAATTGAATATTGCTCAACATTTAATATTTTTCTGATTTGTGTTTTCTAGTTCCGTTGCAGTGTGCCTTATGAGAGAAAATGCAGCCTACCCGAAAGAGACGTTCAGAGAGGAAAATGTAGGGGAAACTCAGATTATACCAGTGTTATTTCTTAGAGAGTCAACAGAAGACAGTGTATGATAGCTAATAAGAATAATCAACACTGGATAAAACCAAAGAAGAAGAAGAAAAAGGAGTTTCAATCACTGCAAATGACTGTACCAACACAAGAAATATCGAACGTTATAGCTGTCACCTATAGTAAAGATCTATTATATACATTGGAGTTTTGATTATATTTTATGAAGCTATCATTATTCTATTTGATTTCAGCAATATTTGCTGGGACGTTTTATTATATGATATAATTGCAACATACCATTATATCATTGTACAAATTCATTATATGATAGATACGACTCTGACAAGCGTCTTTGCGAATCCGAAGTGGACAGAATGTTTTCACTGGGGCCACTTGTTGCAATGTTACTACCGCCAATAACCTCACTTTGTTCAAATCTCTACCCTACCCAGATTTGTCGTTCCTTACACCCATGAGTTTGTAAGGGACGACAGCTCGGGGTAGAGATATTGCACTTTGTTCGTCCGGTTCGAATCCGCAACAGAAAAATGACCCCCGTAAAAAAGGTAATTCCCACTTAATTAATTCCTGGAAGCTTATAACGCCATCTTTGTAAATATAACATATGACGACAACATAGAGTGTTGAAACTAAATAATATAACAATAACATCCAATCATATATTGATGAAATGGAATAATATAACAATAAAACCACATCATACAACGACAACAGCGTATAGTATAATAGTATAACGTAATCAAACAACGAGAGCATTAAATCATGTAATGATGAAAGTATACAATAGTATGGTAGAACAGTATACGAATCAAATCATAAAATGATAAATTCAAAACCTATATTGCTGATATCAAATGATATATTGGTGATATAATACCGTATCATGATCAGATTTAATCATATATTACTGATATCAAAGCATATATTTATATAATCAAATACATGTAATATATATGAAACCAAATCATAAATAGCTTCATACACAAAATGTAATAAACCTGTTTAATGACAAAATCATATAAGATAATGAAAATATTAATCCGTATAGTATTTTGATGCCATGTCCGACAGCTATGGCATTCCAGAGAGAGGCCTAGGGCAGTGTGTGAAGATAATAAAGACAACTCTTAAAATGATCCAGGAAGAAAAACCAGTAGCATTCTCCTGACCCTCCACATTGTTGTGGTCATCCACTGGCTACCAGTCTAGCACTAGACAAGTCGTTTTCTCCACAAGTACAAATGTCATTCCTGTACTTAAGTAGGCTGTGTACAGGACGACTCCAGTTTTAGATAGTTGAGTGTCAACCCTTAGGTATGACAGATTGCACGCGCTAACCTTTTGAACCGGAAGTACTTACGGAAGTACTTTTAGTGACGTCATTAATAGTTCCCGCGTTGTTATTCAATGTTAAATATGCGTGTGAGAGTTTTATGAAATGACAAGATGTACTGTTTTTAACATCGGAATAGTATCACTGATTCCTTATTTCAGTATCTTAAGGGCGACTTAATTCTAGACCTATGTTTTCTTGTGTAATGATATTAGGATGCATTTTCTGGGGCTGTGTTCGGTACTTCCTCAAATGAAGATATCCATGCGCCGACAATGCGCATTTGTTCACAAACATGCCTTGACCACCTATTTGATATGCAATTACCTGAAGTGGTGAGAGAAAAATAATCATTCCCTACCTAGGGAGTGTGACAAGGGAATCTCAACACTCGGGGAAAATCATGAATGTCCATCCCTCAGCAAGCCTCAGGTTGGACGTTAATGAATTCCCCCTCGGGATGATATTTCCTTGTCAACCCCCAAGGCAGGAAAGACTTTTATTAATTTTCAGAAAATAAGGCTGCTTTGATATTGCCCCTTACTTGAGGATAACTTGAATTCCTTAAATTAGTTTCAGGACTCACTGTAGCACGCGTTTTGTTTAAGCCACACTGTAATCGGTTAAAACAGTATGTATTTGCCAGACAGATTACAACTGAGTGACGACAAAGTCTTTTATCATCCGAATCTACTACCCCCAGTCTAACCACGCCATAGTAGATCTTAATCAGTTGACAAATGGGAGATGACTCACTACTTCAAGTCTTCAGGTCTTCGCATGGTCCACATCTAAAAAAAACTTGATATCACATGTGAAGTCTTAATAAATTGTACAGTATCTAATCAGATATGTGTGAAAAACGTTAACTGACATTACCTATAGGATCTAGATAATCAGGCACGACAGGGAGGCTCCAAGGTAGTCACGGGCGTCACGGGCGTCACGGGCAAGGTGGTCGTGGACAAGGTGGTCGTGGACAAGGTAGTCGTGGACAAGGTGGTCGTGGACAAGGTAGTCGTGGACAAGGTGGTCGTGGACAAGGTGGTCGTAGACAAGGTGGTCGTGGACAAGGTGGTCGTGGACAAGGTGGTGACAAGGTGGTCGTAGACAAGGTGGTCGTGGACAAGGTGGTCGTGGACAAGGTGGTGACAAGGTGGTCGTGGACAAGGTGGTCGTGGACAAGGTGGTCGTGGACAAGGTGGTGACAAGGTGGTCGTAGACAAGGTGGTCGTGGACAAGGTGGTCGTGGACAAGGTGGTCGTGGACAAGGTAGTCGTGGACACGGTAGTCGTGGACAAGGTGGTCGTGGACAAGGTAGTCACGGACAAGGTGGTCGTGGACAAGGTGGTCGTGGACAAGGTGGTCGTGGACAAGGTAGTCACGGACAAGGTGGTCGTGGACAAGGTGGTCACGGACAAGGTAGTAGTGGACAAGGTAGTCGTGGACAAGGTGGTCGTGGTCAAGGTGGTCGTGGACAAGGTGGTTGTGGACAAGGTAGTCGTGGACAAGGTAGTCATGGGCGTCACGGACAAGGTAGTCGTGGACACGGTAGTCGTGGACAAGGTAGTCGTGGACAAGGTGGTCGTGGACAAGGTGGTCGTGGACAAGGTAGTCGTGGACAAGGTAGTCACGGACAAGGTAGTCGTGGACAAGGTAGTCGTGGACAAGGTGGTCGTGGACAAGGTGGTCGTGGACAAGGTGGTCGTGGACAAGGCAGTCGTGGACAAGGTGGTCGTGGACAAGGTGGTCGTGGACAAGGTAGTCGTGGACAAGGTAGTCACGGACAAGGTAGTCGTGGACAAAGTAGTCACGGACAAGGTGGTCGTGGACAAGGTGGTCGTGGACAAGGTACCGACAAGGTAGTCACGGACAAGGTAGTCACGGACAAGGTAGTCGTGGACAAGGTGGTCGTGGACAAGGTAGTCACGGACAAGGTAGTCGTGGACAAGGTAGTCGTGGACAAGGTGGTCGTGGACAAGGTAGTCGTGGACAAGGTGGTCGTGGACAAGGTACCGACAAGGTAGTCACGGACAAGGTAGTCACGGACAAGGTAGTCGTGGACAAGGTGGTCGTGGACAAGGTGGTCGTGGACAAGGTAGTCACGGACAAGGTAGTCGTGGACAAGGTAGTCGTGGACAAGGTAGTCGTGGACAAGGTAGTCACGGACAAGGTGGTCGTGGACAAGGTAGTCACGGACAAGGTAGTCGTGGACAAGGTGGTCGTGGACAAGGTGGTCGTGGACAAGGTAGTCGTGGACAAG
Source organism: Pecten maximus (assembly GCF_902652985.1). Classification (NCBI taxonomy): domain Eukaryota; kingdom Metazoa; phylum Mollusca; class Bivalvia; order Pectinida; family Pectinidae; genus Pecten; species Pecten maximus. The sequence goes on along the minus strand of NC_047018.1, from coordinate 13,885,360 downwards.
GTGGTCGTGGACAAGGTAGTCGTGGACAAGGTAGTCGTGGACAAGGTGGTCGTGGACAAGGTAGTCGTGGCAATCACAGGTGTCACGAGAAAGGAAGTCATGGACTTAAGGCAGTCACAGGTGTCACGAAAAAGGCAGTCATGGACGTCACGGGTGAAGCAGTTATGGGCGTCACGAGCAAAGCAGTCACGGGCAAGTCAGTCACTGGCAAGGCAGTCACGGGCTGTACGTTAAATGATACATAACACAAAGAATCATTTAATCAAACTGGATTAAAACCTTTATTTTAAACAATGCATATGAAATAGTGAAACTTTTTTTAAATGAAACAAATTTCAATAAACGTAATTGACAAGCAATGTTGACAAGGTATGGTAGGTAACAAGACTTTTCACTACAAATGTATACTTATATAAGCGTCCAACGTGTGTCTGTGTAACAATGCTTCTCACTACAAATGTACACATGTACTTATAGGCGTCCACTGTGTGTCCGTGTAAGAAGGTTTCTCATTACAAATGTGTATTTATATAAACGTTCACTGTGTATCTGTGTAACGAGACTTCTCACTAAAAATGTATACATATACGTATCAGACAATTTTCCGTTTCGCGATAATATTGCAGATAGGAGGTATGCATGTCTGACAACCATGTTCTCTCATGTTGGCAGTATTTTACAGGTGAAGTTTGTTCACACATAGATACCGGCACCCGTGATTTAATATATGTCTGTAAGTAACACATCACGGGCGTATAACCAAAATGTAGGCTCTCAACATCACACCTAACTCATGGCACACGTTCAAAGAGAAATGATAATTAAACAATATCACGGATATCTCGCGGATTTGTTTTATTTATTGGGTCGCATTGTTTAATGCATCGCGATCACAACTTATTATTGTTTAATATATTTATATATGTAATCGTTATTCTATTTTTGATGTACTGTGTGTGTGAATTGAGTCGGGTTTTACTTTATCAATATGATTTTTTAAACAATTATGTATGATTTTATATATGAGTTAATTTTTTTCTTCATTTTTCGTGCTCATTTATTGGTTAGAACTATGTCACGTGGACGTCTGTAAAAAGTAAATTAACTTATAGAAACAAAAAAAAAGTTGGCAAAAATGTGCATTGCACGGTTATAAATAGACTAAATGGGAATATATCACTTCGAAGCTTGAATGGTGATTCAAAGTCCACCAGAGTCAAGCGCTCTGAGGAACTAGTTACGTTGACTTCAATAAACAGCTGAAAACATCGCGATTCCCCTCGCTCAGTGGAGAGTCAGTTGAATCCATATTGGATAACTCGGATTTAGCCAGTACTAAAAGGGCCACAATGACAGCGGTGAAATTACTTGGGGAGTTTCTGACGTCGAAAAATCTTCTAAACGAATCTAATGACACTCCGTGTTAACAATTCTGATCGTTATTAAATTATTCTTAAAATTTATGTCTCGATTTACCATGTTTACGTAATGGAGACAAGAAAGCATATTCTGTTATTTGAATTTGTCTGTTTTCTTCAATTTTCAATAAAAATAAATGAAAAAAAAAGTTAAATTGAAAAATTAATCAAGAAAAATGATAAAGCAATTGTACATAGCATTTTGATTTCGGTCGATACATGGTTATATCGACCTTATCAAAATGCTATGATTGTATATTGTTGTGTGTCAGTTTTACTTATATTAATATGATTATCAAACAATTATGTACGATGTTGGTATATACTTATATCAATATGATTATCAAACAATTATGCATGATGTTGTTATATATGAGCTTGCTGTGTGTCGGTTTTACTCACATTAATATGAGTTTTAAATAGTGTTGTTTATGGAGAATGTTATGTATGTGTAGGCTAGACATGATGTATCATTGTTGTCTGGTGTTGTTATGTTATCTATACTCGTGGATGGACTACTAACATTAAAACTATTTAACCAGTCTGTACTTCGTACTAAACAGCTATTACATATTTCCTAACTAACTCATAACGTCTGTAAACACTAGATCGTAAGACAATCGACACTGTATTTATGTTTACTTATGTATGAACCTTTTTACGTGCCCTCATGCCAAATAAGCAATTAAATACTACATGTATATTGATTAGAATTTGATATATACGTGTATTTCGGTAATGTTTAATTAATGTGTAATGTTAAACTGGTGTGTTGTCATTGTTAAATGCAGTTAAAAGCCGGGTGACGATATAACTAGTACCTGTTATAGGATCATAAATCTGTCGCCAACATTCGTCACGTACAGCTGTATTTTGATACTTCCTAACGATTGACAACTTCTCGGATAAAACGTAACAATGGCTACATGACCAAATGGTCACATTATCTATAAATATTGGTTCATATATCTATACGATGTAATAGTATGTAGTGTCATTAACTGATACGCTTTATAGGTTTGCATGTGTGTGACGTATTGTCCATGTCGGGTATTAGTCTCATTAAAGTTGCTGGAATCATAAATAGACAAATATGCAGTAACCAACAGTAATTTGAATATATACATTATGTATCTATATGTGTTTAGCTACTCGATGAAAATGGTAAAATAACTTTTGCATACTAATTGTAATAGATACCACTCATCCTAATTATATGTAGATATTCTCACGGCGACAACTGAGTCAGCGACTAAAATACTGAACACACTACATAACAGACGTCTGACCTATAACAATCACGCTACATAACAAATAATCACCTTCCATACACCTCATTAATTTATACACCACCTCATTAAATAATACACCACCTCATTAAAAAGTTACATTCGCGTCTCACAGGCCCCATACACACTACACGTACAGCATGAACTTGCTTGTGTTGTCATTAGTTGTCCCAGTATATAGGATTACAAATTATATCTATAAGGGGTTCAATCGCCGCCGTTAATTTCTCTTATGCCCATGGCAAATGTCTATTATTAGGGTTGAAGCATGATTCCATCATCACATTAATTTCGGAAAATTTGGAGACAATGGCAATATATTATACCAATGACGTGTGCAAGGCCAGACTAACCCATATCATTTGAAGCCTCCTCCAACTCGTACGTAAAGGATGTGTGTCAGGCCAGACTAACCCATAACATGTGAAGCCTCCTCCAACATCATCACTGTCTGTATCTAGACATGAAATAAAATAATATAGAAGCTTGTTTTGGCAAACATTATGATATTCAGCTTTACACATTACACAAATACACCGATATAAGAAAGATTCCAAAATTTTGTAAACGTGAGGCAATTTACAAACATGTTCACCCTTTTTGATCCATTTGGTATTATACGATTTGCGAATTACCTAAAATTAAATTTCAAACATGATGGTATCGATAAGAATTACAATAAAGATATTGGCGAATCGTCACTAGAAGGTCCACAGTACACCAGGTAAACCAGACACACATCCTCATCGATTAACCATCTTTGATTGTAAACTCGTAGGAGGTAGTTCATATTGACGAACGTACGGTCAGGTAAGATTCAGAACATTTCACAGACTACATACATCGACGGTGATATTGATATCTAACATTGTGTTAAGGAATGTCAACGGTTTTGATTGGTTTATTGCTCCGAGAAAATTTTAAAAACAAGAAGATCGAGAAAGTATACTACAATTTCCGGATCATCTGAATAGTGACCTGATACTTACCCTACATGTGGGAAAATATAAAACACTTCAAATAGCAAACAATTACTTAACAGGGACATAAGATAACTGTGTAGTAGTACAAACTCTTAAGTCGCCGAATAGCAATTCTGAATTAAGTGTAAAAATCCCTTCGCCAGACATTGTACAGTAAGAGCCCTATTTTACCCTGTTAAAAAAGTGCCCTGTAATTTCAAATTGACTTGATCGTTTCTTTTCAAAATTTCCTAGAACAAAGATATGAGAATCTGTTTCTCCCAAACATGCGCCCACAGCAATAACACGGAGGTTTTAATTTGTAGTGTGCCGTATTATATATATAGATATATTGTTTTTATTACGACAAAATGTTTACGCAATCACTCAAATATCACACTATATACCGGTGTGGACATCAATAACAATTACACCATTCGTCTCGTGCTTACAGTCTGTCAAACATTCACCAGAAGTTTTCAATAATATATTTCTTATGATCGTGTTTAGGACACTAACGGAAATCACTATGGTATGTTTTGCAATATGAATACTATATAGTTAACATTAATTAAGGACTATTTACGTGTGTGTTTTAACAAGACACACCGTATACATATGTACGCATAAACCATTATTCTGTCTATAATGAACACTGGGAATGCTACATGCTAGTTATATCTTTGAACATATCAATGATTATCATCTTTTGACTATATATTAAATATATTTTTTGGGAAAAAACCTAGATAACAAAATAAAATAAAAATAGTAGTAGTCTATTTTCATAATGGAAATAGTGAACAGCCCAATCTAGATGGTCCATGGTAGCGGTGCCACGTCTCAGAATGATCAATAGTGGTGTCGTGATTTGACAAGGATTCGTCCTATATTTAGTTAATGCATATTTAACATGTCTGAAAACAACAACTTAACAGGCAAGAGTTCGGTCTCCACCAACAATGCTAAAGGGATAAAAAAGCATACTAGATTCACACCAGTGGAAACAGCAGTCTGGTTATCTATATATGTACAACTGCTACATTTGTCACAATGTAACCATCACAAGTGGAAGATCTCTCATATCACAGGGATAATAACGAGGAGTTACCATGGTAACGCGTCCAGTTCTCGGAATCAGAAGATGCTCCAGAAAACAACATTCACGTACATTTGCAGTTCATCTACCCATCCAGAATAAACGAACGCACCCGAATATTCTTAACATCTGTTTAAGCAGAGACTTACATTGTGATGTTTCTCTGGTTTTGATAAATATATATGTATTGAGCACAATGACGTCAGTGGCACTATGACGTCATAAGTTATCTGTATCTATATATATGCTATACGTACTAAGAATTGCTTCCTATGCGAATGTACGTCGTGTAGCGTATGCCATCCTGTACTTCCAAACACCATGTTACCTTATTTAATTTAGGTTTTTACGGAATAACGCCCGTTAACATTAATCATAACTAGTGGAAGCCACACAATTTGTATTCCAAAGCCATTGTCATTCTGAGGGGTATCGTTCACCTGAAAATGTAAATAACCAAAGATATAAATGAATAACACAATGATATTGAAATATAATGAACATGATAACAAATACAATCCGTGTAAATAGTGCTATATCAAATATCCGCCTTTTCAGTACGTTATCACTGGGTTCGTGGATCTATTTCTGTAAAACGAGAAAGATGTGAAGCAGGTTTTTGATGACTTCCCTCCCTTCTAACGGGCCGGAATACCTAGTGTTAACTACCTAGTACTGACGGATTGGAATACCCAGTGTTAACTACCTAGTATTGACGGACCGGAATACCTAGTGTTAACTACAAAGTACTGACGGACCGAAATACCTAGTGTTAACTACCTAGTACTGACGGACCGGAATACCTAGTGTTAACTACCTAGTACTGACGGACCGGAATACCTAGTGTTAACTACCTAGTACTGACGGACCGGAATACCTAGTGTTAACTACCTAGTACTGACGGACCGGAATACCTAGTGTTAACTACAAAGTACTGACGGACCGAAATACCTAGTGTTAACTACCTAGTACTGACGGACCGGAATACCTAGTGCTAACTACCTACTACTGACGGACCGGAATACCTAGTGTTATTACCTAGTACTGACGGACCGGAATACCTAGTGTTAACTATAGCTACCTAGTACTGACGGACAGGAATACCTAGTGTTAACTACCTAGTACTGACGGACCGGAATACCTAGTGTTAACTACCTAGTACTGACGGACCGGAATACCTAGTGTTAACTACCTAGTACTGACGGACCGGAATACCTAGTGTTAACTACTAAGTACGAACGAATCGGACTACCAAGTCTTAACTTATACCTAGTACTGACGTACCGGAATATCTAGTGTTAACTAACTAGTACTGACGGACCGGAATACCTAGTGTTAACTATCTAGTACAGACGGACCGGAATATCTAGTGTTAACTACCTAGTACTGACGGACCGGAATACCTAGTGTTAACTTATACCTAGTACAGACGGACCGGAATACCTAGTGTTAACTATCTAGTACAGACGGACCGGAATACCTAGTGTTAACTACCTAGTACTAACGGACCGGAATACCTAGTGTTAACTACCTAGTACTGACGGACAGGAATACCTAGTGTTAACTACCTAGTACTGACGGACCGGGATACCTAGTGTTAACTACCTAGTACTGACGGACCGGAATACCTAGTGTTAACTATCTAGTACTAACGGACCGGAATACCTAGTGTTAACTACCTAGTACTGGCGGACCGGAATACCTAGTGTTAACTACCTAGTACCGACGGACAGGAATACCTAGTGTTAACTACCTAGTACTGACGGACCGGAATACCTAGTGTTAACTACCTAGTACTGACGGACCGGAATACCTAGTGTTAACTTATAACTAGTACTGACGGAGCTGAATAACTTGTGTTAACTACCTAGTACTGACGGACCGGAATACCTAGTGTTAACTACCTAGTACTGACGGACAGGAATACCTAGTGTTAACTACCTAGTACTGACGGACCGGAATACCTAGTGTTAACTACCTAGTACTGACGGACCGGAATACCTAGTGTTAACTACCTAGTACTGACGGATCGGACTACCTAGTGTTAACTACCTAGTACTGACGGACCGGAATACCTAGTGTTAACTACCTAGTATTGACGGACAGGAATACCTAGTGTTAACTTATAACTAGTACTGACGGAGCTGAATAACTTGTGTTAACTACCTAGTACTGACGGACCGGAATACCTAGTGTTAACTACCTAGTACTGACGGACAGGAATACCTAGTGTTAACTACCTAGTACTGACGGACCGGAATACCTAGTGTTAACTACCTAGTACTGACGGACCGGAATACCTAGTGTTAACTACCTAGTACTGACGGACCGGACTACCTAGTGTTAACTACCTAGTACTGACGGACCGGAATGCCTAGTGTTAACTACCTAGTACTGACGGACAGGAATACCTAGTGTTAACTACCTAGTACTGACGGACCGGAATACCTAGTGTTAACTACCTAGTACTGACGGACCGGAATACCTAGTGTTAACTACCTAGTACTGACGGACCGGAATACCTAGTGTTAACTACCTAGTACTGACGGACCGGAATACCAAGTGTTAACTACCTAGTACTGACGGACCGGAATACCTAGTGTTAACTACCTAGTACTGACGGACCGGAATACCTAGTGTTAACCACCTAGTACTGACGGACCGGAATACCTAGTGTTAACTATCTAGTACTGACGGACCGGAATACCTAGTGTTAACTACCTAGTACTGACGGACCGGAATACCTAGTGTTAACTACCCAGTACTGACGGACCGGAATACCTAGTGTTAACTACCTAGTACTGACGGACCGGAATACCTAGTGTTAACTACCCAGTACTGACGGACCGGAATACCTAGTGTTAACTACCTAGTACTGACGGACCGGAATACCTAGTGTTAACTACCCAGTACTGACGGACCGGAATACCTAGTGTTAACTACCTAGTACTGACGGACCGGAATACCTAGTGTTAACTACTTAGTACTGACGGACAGGAATACCTAGTGTTAACTACCTAGTACTGACGGACAGGAATACCTAGTGTTAACTACCTAGTACTGACGGACTAGAATACCTAGTATTAACTACCTAGTACTGACGGACCGGAATACCTAGTGTTAACTATCTAGTACTGACGGACCGGAATACCTAGTGTTAACTACCTAGTACTGACGGACCGGAATACCTAGTGTTAACTACCTAGTACTGACGGACCGGACTACCTAGTGTTAACTACCTAGTACTGACGGACCGGAATACCTAGTGTTAACTATATACTAGTACTGACGGACCGGAATACCTAGTGTTAACTACCTAGTACTGACGGACAGGAATACCTAGTGTTAACTACCTAGTACTGACGGACCGGAATACCTAGTCCTAACTACCTGGTACTGACGGACCGGAATACCTAGTGTTAACTACCTAGTACTGACGGACCGGAATACCTAGTGTTAACTACCTAGTACTGACGGACCGGAATACCTAGTGTTAACTACCTAGTACCGACGGACCGGAATACCTAGTGTAAACTATCTAGTACCGACGGACCGGAATACCTAGTGTTAACTACCTAGTACTGACGGACCGGAATACCTAGTGTTAACTACCTAGTACTGACGGACCGGAATACCTAGTGTTAACTATCTAGTACTGACGGACCGGAATACCTAGTGTTAACTACCTAGTACCGACGGACCGGAATACCTAGTGTTAACTACCTAGTACTGACGGACCGGAATACCTAGTGTTAACTACCTAGTACTGACGGACCGGAATACCTAGTGTTAACTATCTAGTACTGACGGACCGGAATACCTAGTGTTAACTACCTAGTACTGACGGACCGGAATACCTAGTGTTAACTACCTAGTACTGACGGACCGGACTACCAAGTGTTAACTACCTAGTACTGACGGACCGGAATACCTAGTGTTAACTACCTAGTACTGACGGACCGGAATACCTAGTGTTAACTATCTAGTACTGACGGACCGGAATACCTAGTGTTAACTACCTAGTATCGACGGACCGGAATACCTAGTGTTAACTACCTAGTACTGACGGACCGGAATACCTAGTGTTAACTACCTAGTACTGACGGACCGGAATACCTAGTGTTAACTACCTAGTACTGACGGACCGGAATACATAGTGTTAACTACCTAGTACTGACGGACCGGAATACCTAGTGTTAACTACCTAGTACTGACGGACCGGGATACCTAGTGTTAACTACCTAGTATTGACGGACCGGAATACCTAGTGTTAACTACCTAGTACTGACGGACCGGAATACCTAGTGTTAACTATCTAGTACAGACGGACCGGAATACCTAGTGTTAACTATCTAGTACTGACGGACTGGAATACCTAGTGTTAACTACCTAGTACTGACGGACGGGAATACCTAGTGTTAACTACCTAGTACTGACGGACCGGAATACATAGTGTTAACTACCTAGTACTGACGGACCGGAATACCTAGTGTTAACTACCTAGTACTGGCGGACCGGAATACCTAGCGTTAACTACCTAGTACTGACGGACCGGAATACCTAGTGTTAACTACCTAGTACTGACGGACCGGAATACCTAGTGTTAACTACCTAGTACTGACGGACCGGAATACCTAGTGTTAACTACCTAGTACTGACGGACCGGAATACATAGTGTTAACTACCTAGTACTGACGGACCGGAATACCTAGTGTGAACTACCTAGTACTGACGGACCGGAATACCTAGTGTTAACTACCTAGTACTGACGGACCGGAATACCTAGTGTTAACTATCTAGTACTGACGGACCGGAATACCTAGTGTTAACTACCTAGTACCGACGGACCGGAATACCTAGTGTTAACTACCTAGTACTGACGGACCGGAATACCTAGTGTTAACTGGTACCAAATAACATGCGATAAGCGTGACTAGAATTAAAGAACATGTCGATTTTGAATTAACCAGAAAGACAGCTACTGAGAATAATTTGATTGACAGCTGTCGAAGAATATATTTTTTTTCTTAATTCTTTTGCTATTAATTAATTACATATTTGCATACCAACTCAATACTAGGGATTGAAACAAACCGTACCTAATTTATCCGCTTGCCTGGGGAGTTGTGTAGGGGTCAGTGGTGCCGTCCGACGATTGTCTAGTGTTTACGTTGTTCATTAGTGAGTCTATTTGTATATCTTTCTGTCCATCCTTGTCCAATTCGTCGTCTTTAGCATAGTCGTGATTAAAATGGTCACTTCCACTTTTCAAATCAGACAAATTAGAATTCTGAAGCGGCGATAACCTCAGTAGGTTAGGAGAAGAAAGGCTAGCATCCGACTGGGACCGACCTATAGAATTGGAGCTCAGCAAACTTTCCTCGATGTCAAAGTTATCAGACGGGCTCGTATCGTTTTGCCATGGGACATTTTGACATTGGCTTTGCTTCCAAATATTCATTTTATTAGGATTACCTACACTATCACTTAAGTCAAATTCGTCTTCACTTCGGCCGTGCATGGCTGCAAAACTGAAGTCTTCCACATTATCTAGTGGCGAGTATTTGTCTTCAATTCGACCGTGCATGTCTGCAAAACTGAAGTTTTCCACATTTTGTAGTGGCGAGTATGCTGGTGAATGTACCTGTGGGAGCACACATTCTGATGACGTACAAACACGATTTGGAGGTAGATTTCCGTCACTATAGACGCCCCGGGGCATAACACTTGTATCACTTTTGTTGGGAATGTATCCCTGATACACGTCATACCTTACACAGGAAATGTCATCGAGCACATGCCTCCCACCCGGAGTAAGTTCCTGCTCACGTGCGTGGGACGATAGTAGATTTTCCGTGTCTTCTGCATCAGTACTGTCTTTTTTCAAAATAGATTTTTTCTTTGAAGGAGGAGAATCTAATAGAGAGGGGCTGGAGTGGGCGGTGACCTTTCGCATACCGCATGGGGACATGCCTGGGGAGTCGAAGCCCTCTGTGGATGTAAAAATTAAGTCGACATGATGTACTGACATATATACACTATATCCATACCTATATTTAAGTACCGACGGCCACTGGCTTAGATACAATAGACATGACAACCAGCCTATATAATAAGATTATTTCTCACACATAGCGGGATCAGTCTTTCCTTTTGTTGCAGAATATACAATATTCGAGAACAGTTTTGGATGTTTAACAATGAGTTTTTGTTATGTACGTCATTGTATTTAAAATGTACAGATTGTTTGTTTTACGGATTTAAACATTACGATCGCTTGTTTAATATGCATCATATCCCCTGATTAGAATACCATATCTCGGATATTCAGTTTCAAATCCTCTTACTGGCTTGTCGAGTCTGCAGTATGTACTCATTCAGATATTGTTCAGTTATGATAACTAAATGTTACTTAAGCAACAAGCTGTACTATACAAATGTAGTTTACACGATACGAAATCGGAACCTAAAACACTTCAACAACAGAATAGTTACAACGCTGGGGCAAAAATCAACAAAACAAGGCAACTTCAAGGATAGTGCAACAATGGTGTGACCAGAATGGTAAGCGGAAGTAGAAGAGAGTGCCGGGAAGCATCACGTGATGCTAAGCTTCCTTCATGCTTGTCATAGCTGATAATGGAAGGTTGGCTTAAGCAATGATAATCATGTACTTGCTGCTTACATCAATCAGATCATTGTGACGTCACATTTTATTGGATGAATCTGATTGATTATCAGAATAACATAGTTCTTAAATAGAAGCGAATGACATTGACATTAGCAGGGAATTAACTAAAGCAAAAGGGCACATCACTTAATCCTCTAGAATATTGTCTTCTTGTTGGCGATGTCGGACGATAATGTTACGGTTTATTTCTCCATTACATCACTTTCATCATAACTCAAATAGGTGCAGTATGATAATTGAAATAAAAGAACAAATGTAAAATTAATGAGAAACAATGAGAAAAGTACTATATTTCCTATGCTAGTTATTGGGAGAGAGGTTACATGACAGAACTTACTCCAAGTGTATGAAAATGTATGACTAACTGAATGTTAACCTGACAATGTATAACAATATACTGACCAAGTAGTTCGACGCTCTTAGAACAGACTTTATTGCTAATAAGCATGGTTCTAACTATTCTAACAAAAGGAATCTTTTCAAATCGCAGTTGACTTTTCTGATTCTTTTTGGAAAATTCTTTATTAATTAAATTGCCATATGGACGTGTCCTTTAACCTATTCAAACCGATACGCCTTCATTTACTCGGTTAATAGCATGTGACTGTGGCTGATACGAGGATAAGTATGTGGATACACCAATCGGTAACAAATGTAAGGGCTTATTAAATAGAGCGCAGAGGAGACTACAAATGCGTAGGTCAAAGGTCAAAGTTCTGAGGTCACACCAATGTTATACTAAACCTGAACTCTGCCAGCTTAACGGTCGTTTCCGCATTCAGTTGAGAAGAAATTTTTCATCTGGAAAATTATCAATGTAAGAAACATGAAAAGATATTCATCATTGTTAATAAAAAAAAAGTTGATATGCGCATGCTATGTAGAGTTAGGTCCATATTGTTATATCGGTAAGAAATCTGTTAACCTGGCATAAAACACAAAGAACATGTCTCATATAGGCGTACTGTAACGAATCTCATTAACCTTCAAAACCGGGAGATTTGTATAGGTATCTCAGATACACTACAAAGCTATGTTCAAGCTAAAATGGGTCTTTGTTTAGTGTATGTTGATATGTTATCTTTCGATTTCTCAAACTAATGTTATGTTCTATTTCTCATACTAACGTTCCGTTTCCAAAATTAATGTAATATTCTAATTCTCTTACTATAGTTCCATTTTTGAAATTAATGCAATGTTATATTTCTCAAACTATAATATAATGTTCTATTTCTCAAACTAACGTTCTATTTCCCAAACTAATGTAATATTCTAATTCTCACACAAACATTACATTTCCCAAACTAATGTAATATTCTATTTCTCGTACAAACGTTCCATTTCTCAAACTAATGAATGCATTGTTCTATTTCTCGTACTAACGTTCCATTTTGTCAAACTAATGTGATATTCTATTTCTTTTACTAATGTTCCATTTCCCAAACTAATGCATTGTTCCATTTCTCGAACTAATGTAATATTCTATTTCTCGCACTAACATTACATTTCCCAAACGAATGTAATATTCTATTTCTCGTACTGAAGTTCCATTTCTCAAACTAATGAAATATTCTATCTTTCGTACTAACGTTCTATTTCTCAAACTAATGTAATGTTCTATTTCTCATACTTACGTTCCATTTCTCAAAATAATGTAGTGTTCTTTTTCTCATACTAACGTTCCTTTTCTCAAATTAATGTAATATTCTATTTCTCATACTAACGTCCCGTTTCTCAAACTAATGCATTGTTATATTTCTCGTACTAACGTTCCATTTCTCAAATAAATGCATTGTTCTATTTCTCGTACTAACGTTTCATTTCTCAAATTAGTGCATTGTTCTTTTTCTCGTACTAACGTTCCATATCTCATACTAATGCATTGTTATATTTCTCGTACTAACGTTTCATTTCTCAAACTAATGCAATATTCTATTTCTCACACTGACGTTCCATTTCTCAAACTAATCTAATATTCTATTTATCGTACAAACGTTCTATTTCTCAAACTAATGCAATGTTCCATTTCTCAAACTAACGTAATTCTTATTTCTCAAACTTATGTTATGTTCAATTTTTCGAACTAATGAAATATTCTATTTCTCAAAATAATTTAATTTTGTACGTATTACTTACACATACGTAAGATAGGAATAATTAAGACCGGACTGAGTATCAATATTATTTGTGAAGATAGCTATAACAACCATCAAACGATAAAACAGTTGGTCAGGTATTGCATGTAGTTGATATTATAACTAGACTATAATATATAATATTACCATAATGTTTACCACTAATCCAGTGATTTTGTGAGTATGTTTTACAATTATATTATGTTTTAATGACTAGAAGAAACAATACAACTACAGGAGAAAAAGTGTGGCTATGGTAACGGTAACCCGTAGAGGTGACTTATCCTGGTGTATAGATAAAAGTACTATAATTGCAAAAATCAGTCACTACAAAGAATATGTAAATCCCATACGAAATGCAAAAGTAAAGCATCATGCAGTACATGTTATGTCAAAAAAAGTTTCTATAAAGATTTCGACAGTTAACCTGCACAAACAAGATACCGAGGTGTTAGTTAATACAGGAGTAACATATCAAACAGCAAACCAGGCAACCTGTACCACTCCAAATAAGGCAATCTCCATCACGCCAAATAAGGCAGCCTTTACCACGCCAAATAAGGCAACCTTCACCACTCCAAATAAGGCAACCTTTACCACGCCAAATAAGGCAACCTTTACCACGCCAAATAAGGAATTGTGTTGTCAATAGTAACCAACGACGGAGTGCGTTAGTCTAATTTAACCTGATATGAAAGATGCAAACAAATACATACAGTGTTAGGGACAATGCTTCCTCTACGGTACACTGAAATGGAAACGTTTGGAATCACCTCCCAGAGCAGCAACTTTACGGCTAGTACTATCCATATGTTACAATTTATTTCACGTTCAGTTTTCATAAACTGGCGCGAGAAGCCAACGGATGAATAGGCATTAGGGCGAAGTATTTCAGCTGGTCCTTAGTTAAGATGAATTTTACCTTTTACCCTAGTGTTTCCTGATTAACATAAAATCATAAACAAACTATCTACTTTCTATATATATTATTACCATTTTGATAGCCTTGGTAACCTACATTTGGGAACACTATCCTTATGTAATGGTGGAGAAAACAAAAGAAAATCTTCATGAATAGGAATGAATTATCAAAGTTCATTTGAAATGTTCGAGTTCTATGACATGGAATTACGTTGCTTTCCGATGTACAATACAGTTTGGAGTTATACCTGATTGTGGGTTTGCGATGAGATGATAGTTGGCTAGTTTCCTTCCGGTGGATGGGCTGGAATGTAGTCTGGTTGCCAAGGAAACAGCTTTTCGGAATTTTGCACTTTTTGACTTTGTAGAACCATCCACATGGAGATTATCAAAAGACATGTACGATCTTTCTGTGATATCACTAAACTGTGGGTGTCGCTCACTCGATTCGGATTTGTGTCTTTTTAGGCTGGCTCGATGATGCCGCTGTGGCTCTATATTCCGGCGCATGGCGAATCCGTACCCATCATCCAGTTCCGGCTGTAAGACATGTTGAGGAGAATTCACTCTCTGCCAAGTGGTGGTAAATCTCCCATCTAATTTTTGAATGATTTGATCAGAAGGTTTATCGTTTAAGACCTTATCAGATAGTAAGGAAGTATGATCAGGGATGGATAACCCAGTCAGATCATTCATATCCGAAGAAGTACAACATGCACAGACTTCCGGTGAGGACTTCAGCGGATTGACGTGAAGATTGGAGTAGACTGGAACCGGAACTCCCCTACCGCATGGACTCATGGGAGGATGGGTCATGCAACTATTATAAGTGTCTGTGCTTGTATTGCTGCTCTGTCGAACAAGCGTTTTCATCTCTATTGTGCACCGGGCACGTGCGGAAGTACATTCAGCGGTGGGTGAATATTCAAATTTGCCCTGAAGCAGGGAAAGCAGAGATTAGTCGATAAACGGTAACAAGAGTTAGTTTTTAACCAGCTTGTGATGTCTTTCTTTCACAAAAAGTAAAAGTCTATAACTACTTTTCTCTCGAATAATTCACTGACATATCTTCAACATTCAGTTAAAAGTATTTAAACGTTTTCTGCTATAAAATCCCAGGATATCATTTCTATTGAATAGCTTTTCATTGTGTTAATGTATCTTTCAGACTTCAAACAGTTATTTCGCCACATATGTTGATGCGATGCGAATAATTCGTTGATTCATCTTTTGTCTTTAAAGTTCTTCCATTAAATTAATCTTCTACAGATATTTGCCAAATCCAGAAAATTGCTTTCGTACGCTCAAGATAATAACAATGAATTTGAGCAATAGATGTAAGGGTAACATGAGGAATAACAAACTACTTCCGGTATGAACTGGATATGACGTAAAGGAATAACATCAAGCACTGGTTAAATACTAATCGAATGCCACCGTTAGCTGCGTGGAAGCAAACATCCAGACAGTTTGATCATGCCCCGTCTGAATGAAAGTGCCAAAAACTAAACATAATTGCTGTAATACCTTAAACACTATTAACCGAATTCTACTTAAATAAAAAATACAAAATATCAAACGCAGGTTCAAATCTGGTCAGGTGGTTCTGAAATAGTATCCCGAGTCTAATGATAGATGTACAAAAAAGAAATGAAGTAACATCGTGAACTATAGTATCATGGTACGATTGATTAAAAGAAGCTCGACTTTAAGAGGAAATGTATGACACGGTCTTTCAAACTGGAATCACTTTCCATGCCTAGTTACAGTTCTTTAGGAAATTTACTTACGGGACATAATAGACATGTTTACAGCTATCTTTAACATCAGCCTGTGATAACATCCTTAGCTTAGTATGAAATTATAACCTCTCCTATTAAGTAATAGAATTTCAATTATCAACCATCAATGTGTACCAATGTTTATGCGACATATCATCGCATGTGATTGCCACTGTGGAGTTACCTATCAATGAATAGAAATGTAACTGTAGTGTATCAATGTACAGAAATGTAACTGTGGTGTATCAATGTACAGAAATGTAACTGTGGTGTATCAATGTATAGAAATGTAACTGTAGTGTATCAATGTATAGAAATGTAACTGTGGTGTATCGATGTATAGAATTATAACTGTGGTGTATCAATGAATAGAAATGTAACTGTGGTGTATCATTGTATAGAAATGTAACTGTGGTGTATCATTGTATAGAAATGTAACTGTAGTGTATCATTGTATAGAAATGTAATTGTGGTGTATCATTGTATAGAAATGTAACTGTGGTGTATCAATGTACAGAAATATAACTGTAGTGTATCATTGTATAGAAATGTAACTGTGGTGTATCATTGTATAGAAATGTAACTGTGGTGTATCAATGTACAGAAATATAACTGTAGTGTATCATTGTATAGAAATGTAACTGTGGTGTATCAATGTATAGAAATGTAACTGTAGTGTATCATTGTATAGAAATGTAATTGTGATGTATCAATGTACAGAAATATAACTGTAGTGTATCATTGTATAGAAATGTAACTGTGGGGTATCAATGTATAGAAATGTAACTGTGGTGTATAATTATATAGAAATGTAACTGTGGTGTATAATTATATAGAAATGTAACTGTGGTGTATAATTATATAGAAATGTAACTGTGATGTATAATTATATAGAAATGTAACTGTGGTGTATAATTATATAGAAATGTAACTGTGATGTATCATTGTATAGAAATGTAACTGTGGTGTATAATTATATAGAAATGTAACTGTGATGTATCATTGTATAGAAATGTAACTGTGATGTATCATTGTATATAAATATAACTGTGGTGTATTAATGTATAGAAATGTAACTGTGGTGTATTAATGTATAGAAATGTAACTGTGGTGTATCAATGTACAGAAATGTAACTGTGGTGTATCAATTTATAGAAATGTAACTGTGGTGTATCAATGTATAGAAATGTAACTGTGGTGTATCAATGTATAGAAATGTAACTGTAGTGTATCAATGTATAGAAATGTAACTGTAGTGTATCAATGTATAGAAATATAACTGTGGTGTATCAATGTATAGAAATATAACTGGTGTATCAATGTATAGAAATATAACTGTGGTGTATCAATGTATAGAAATGTAACTGTAGTGTATCAATGTATAGAACTATAACTGTGGTGTATCAATGTATAGAAATGTAACTGTGGTGTATCAATGTATATAGAAATGTAACTGTGGTGTATCAATGTATAGAAATGTAACTGTGGTGTATCAATGTATAGAAATGTAACTGTGGTGTATCAATGTATAGAAATGTAACTGTGGTGTATCAATGTATATAGAAATGTAACTGTGGTGTATCAATGTATAGAAATGTAACTGTGGTGTATCAATGTATAGAAATGTAACTGTGGTGTATCATTGTATAGAAATATAACTGTGATGTATCATTGTATAGAAATGTAACTGTGGTGTATCAATGTATATAGAAATGTAACTGTAGTGTATCATTGTATAGAAATGTAACTGTGGTGTATCAATGTATAGAAATGTAACTGTAGTGTATCAATGTATAGAAATGTAACTGTGGTGTATCAATGTATAGAAATATAACTGTAGTGTATCAATGTACAGAAATGTAACTGTAGTGTATCAATGTATAGAAATGTAACTGTGGTGTATCAATGTATAGAAATGTAACTGTAGTGTATCAATGTATAGAAATGTAACTGTGGTGTATCATTGTATATAAATATAACTGTAGTGTATCAATGTATAGAAATGTAACTGTAGTGTATCAATGTATAGAACTATAACTGTGGTGTATCAATGTATAGAAATGTAACTAGTGTATCAATGTATAGAACTATAACTGTGGTGTATCAATGTATAGAAATGTAACTGTGGTGTATCAATGTACAGAAATGTAACTGTAGTGTATAATTGTATAGAAATGTAACTGTGGTGTATCAATGTACAGAAATGTAACTGTGGTGTATCATTGTATAGAAATGTAACTGTGGTGTATCAATGTATAGAAATGTAACTGTTGTGTATCAATGTATAGAAATATAACTGTAGTGTATCAATGTATAGAACTATAACTGTGGTGTATCAATGTATAGAAATGTAACTGTGGTGTATCAATTTATAGAAATGTAACTGTGGTGTATCAATGTATAGAAATGTAACTGTAGTGTATCAATGTATAGAAATGTAACTGTGGTGTATCATTGTATAGACATGTAACTGTGGTGTATCAATGTACAGAAATGTAACTGTAGTGTATCATTGTATATAGAAATGTAACTGTGGTGTATCAATGTATAGAAATGTAACTGTGGTGTATCAATGTACAGAAATGTAACTGTGGTGTATTAATGTATAGAAATGTAACTGTGGTGTATCAATGTACAGAAATGTAACTGTGGTGTATTAATGTATAGAAATGTAACTGTGGTGTATTAATGTATAGAAATGTAACTGTGGTGTATCAATGTACAGAAATGTAACTGTGGTGTATCAATTTATAGAAATGTAACTGTGGTGTATCAATGTATAGAAATGTAACTGTGGTGTATCAATGTATAGAAATGTAACTGTAGTGTATCAATGTATAGAAATGTAACTGTGGTGTATCATTGTATAGACATGTAACTGTGGTGTATCAATGTACAGAAATGTAACTGTAGTGTATCATTGTATATAGAAATGTAACTGTGGTGTATCAATGTATAGAAATATAACTGTGGTGTATCAATGTATATAAATATAACTGTGGTGTATCAATGTATAGAAATGTAACTGTGGTGTATTAATGTATAGAAATGTAACTGTGGTGTATCAATGTACAGAAATGTAACTGTGGTGTATCAATGTATATAGAAATGTAACTGTGGTGTATTAATGTATAGAAATGTAACTGTGGTGTTTCAATGTATAGAAATGTAACTGTAGTGTATCATTGTATAGACATGTAACTGTGGTGTATCAATGTACAGAAATGTAACTGTAGTGTATCAATGTATAGAAATGTAACTGTAGTGTATCAATGTATAGAAATGTAACTGTGGTGTATCATTGTATAGACATGTAACTGTGGTGTATCAATGTACAGAAATGTAACTGTGGTGTATCAATGTATACAAATGTAATTGCGGTGTATTAATGTATAAAAATGTAACTGTTGTGTATCGATGTATAGAAAGTAACTGTGGTATTAGCATATTCAAAATATGGTATATTAAGCTAGCATTGCCAAAGATAATCATATACAATCCCTGTAACATAGCAATGAAAGCATATCAATCAAAATAACAAAAAAAGATGCATACATTACAGAAAAAAAAAACAACAACTATGTGCTAACATCATATTAATTATATGTTCTAATTTTAGCTATATTTGCAGCAGATTTGAAACCGTGGTCAATAGATTTAAGGTTTGTACATTTTAATAGAATTCTGAGGGCAAAGGAAATTTGATTGGAAAAATGAAGTATACTAAGTGTCCGAGCATGAGTGCAAGATGGTCATTTTGGTTTAAAATGAATCAAAAGGAGACAACTATTATAACTGTTATTACAAGACCTCAAATTGTAGCTGTCGTTAAAAAAACAGAATATAGCGCCCTCTTTAAAAAGAAACACGAGATAATTAAGGAAAATGAATTCCAATCTATTGTAAGTAAAATGAATAATGTACAATATAAGCTGGATACATCATTAAAATAAAAGCGTTATTGAGACGTGTAGCACGAATCCATCATTGTGCGTTTTAAACTAATTAATTATGAGTCTAATTTCAAGCAAATCACAAATCTATTTACTTGTCCATCAATTGTATGGCGACAACTAATACAGAGTATGGGACTTCACTGTGGCAATGTACAAAATGCATGCAACATGTTGAATCATGTGTGTGTAGTCCATTGTTATTTAGCATACTTGTGCAAGGTCAAGGAAACAAATAAAAAAAACAAAAAAACAACAACAACAACAAACCATTTCATTGCACAAAAAACAGCACAAATACATTTGCCGCGTAGATGGAAGGATGAGGCTGGTTTATATTGATATAAAACTACAGTCTGTTGTCTATGTGCTGCAACAAACTCCAATACACGTGCAAACACCACATTTTGTAATATCATTACGTTACTCCAATTTCACGAACCTTTTCCTAAAAACCAATACACTTGTAAGGTAGGTATTCCTATCATAGCCTAGCATATATTGTCCTACTATTACTGTCAGATATATCAGACATTTGTTTCTGAAGATTTTAGAACATATCCCCACATTATATCATAGACGTGTGGAACAAAACATGTTTATTTGGATGTAGCAGTCGGACACAACAAGACAAACACGTGATATTTTACACAAGCCATCTGAGTCATGTTAGACCGTTCATCATACTCTGCAATTTACCAGCGTCATAGGCAAGGTGATCGGAGGTACAAACTAGTCGATGCAATGGAAACATTTATCAAGTTAACCAAGAAATAATGCAGGAAGCACACTGATTAAGTTGTAACAAAAGATACTTCCTACTTCAAACACGTCTATAAATCAACAACAGAAAATTATTCCGATTATCAGCGTCTAGAATCCGGGCCAACAATACTGAATCAATTCCCAGTCACGAAGACGTTTGGTCGCTAAGGAATACCTTCACTACACAAACATACCGTTATCTCTCCCCGATGTCGATTCCGACCTTTTACATCTAGGACTTGGGATTGCAAATAACTTGACATTCGCATGTCAGTGCTCACAATATAAATACTGGATTGTCGTTGACTCACACATTTTCAATGTTTCATTAGTATTTCTATACGTGTTGGAGTATCAGATTGTATGTGTAGAACAGGACATGATAGAGACGGTATCCAACAGAACAGTATAAACAGCTAGTGAAGGAAGTTAGAGTGTTCGAAACTCCCTATCAACTTCTTAATAATCATCTTTTAACAGTGATATATAAGCCTTTGATGGCCAGGATTAGAAACTTATTATGAATTAACCATTTCATTTATACAATCATATTGAATACCATTATATTGATATATATGTTTGTAAGGGTAAAGGTAAAATTACTGTGAAAACATATAATTTAAGATAAAAAATGAATGTCTTACCAAAAGCAAGCATCCCATGCAGTTTCATACAGGTTTTACCATTAAATACCACTCACCTGTTCATTGGAATTAAGGGCTGGTTGTGATGACGTCATCCTTCCGATGGAGTCATCGTCGTTGAGGAGCTTAGCATTGCTGGGATGGGATAAACCCGGAAGACTGGTCGTATCACTCTGTTCCGTCTCGGAGGATTTGCACTCCTCCAAAGTCTTTATCACGTAGGGAGGGGGACTTGTGCCTTTCATCTCCTCGCTGTCACAGCTGTCCCCCGTCCGTCTGTTATTCGTCACACTGACCTCCAACATGTCCACACTACGTGCGAACGCATCTCGGAGGTTGATAGAATGGAAGGACACTATACTACCAGTCCGTTTGGCCCTTTCCAGAGCATCCCGTCGCTTCAACGCCTTTTCGCGTCGCATCTGATCTTTATAAAACTCAGCAAAATTGTTCACTATAATAGGAATTGGGAGCGCAATAACTAGCACACCACATATACAACACACACTGCCGACTATCTTCCCTGGTACGGTCGTCGGGAATATGTCACCGTACCCGACAGTCGTCATTGTAATGGCGGCCCACCAAAACGTCTCAGGTATACTAATAAATTTGGTTTTTTCTACATCTTTTTCCGCAAAATAGGCCAAACTCGAAAACAACAATATAGAAATTGCTAAAAACATAAGTAAAAGTCCCAACTCTTTGTAACTTCTTTGTAGAGTGTAACCTAAAGACTGTAATCCAGTGGAATGCCTGGCTAATTTCAAAATTCTTAGAATTCGCATTATTCTGAAAATTTGCACCACTCTGCGAACATTTTGAAACTGCTCTGTTGTGTGCCTATTCGTTTCCGTTAAACCCAAACTTATAAAATACGGCATAATTGCTAACAAGTCAATAATATTTAACGGTCCTTTGAAAAACTTCCATTTGTTTGGTGACGCCCAAAATCTCGCCAGGTACTCGAGTGAAAACCAGCCTATACAGACCGCCTCAATCAAAGCTAACTTTTCGTTGTCGCCGTTGGCCCCCTGGAAACTGGGTATAGTGTTTAATGTGAGGGCGATCGTGGACAGCACGATGAACAGGATAGATACTATGGCCACGACCTGAAAATGTGCGTAAAAACTACATGACGAAAGCAATTTGAGACAAAAAACCTTTGAATTCTGTGGAAACATACAAAATAACTTCAGAACGTTCAATAAGATGTGCAATGATTTGATTAAGTTGGCGGCTTATTGAATTATTGTTCTGGAGTTATTTTCAAGTTAAGGTAGCTACAAGGCTATAGTTAGACATCTGTATTGATTAGTCACATTCAGATGGTTTCCTTTGTTTTGCTTCCTTCTAACAGCTGCAATGTTAGTTACGACACGTGTCGCCTCTGGAATACAAGGAGACAAGCAGGACATTAGAAAGACAGAGACAGACAGGGCGGTCAGAGACAGACAGGGCGGTCAGAGACAGTGGGAGTGATGTAATTAGAGACAGGGGGAAATACTAGAGACATGACGAAGGCATTTGTGTTGTATACGCAGAACTACCATAAAGGTTATACTAGTTGTCGTGCGAACAATTCCGAGTATAGCAACAGGACAGAGTTAGAGGCTGCAAGAAATGCTGAAAGTATAGAGCAGATGTACACTTCATCACACAAAACATTTCCGGTGGCGCTCAGTAAATTACTGGAAGCACACGGACACACAAAACGACACTGCTGGTGGCCCAATGTAAATGTACTGGCACCACCCGGAAACACAAAACGTCACGTCCGGTGGCCCAATGTAAATGTACTGGCACCACTCGGAAACATAAAACGTCACTTCCGGTGGACTTTGGTACATGTAGCACTCTTAGACACATTTTTTTGCCATAGATGTTGTTTGTTAAACAACTAGTTATGACTGACGGACATTTAGTACGGAAATCTCAAAGGATAAATGGGATTAAAATGTGTCAATTGTTCTATTGTAAAACAGCTGCTGGACAAACTAACAGATACAAAGTACATAGCTATGTTAACCTAAACACTGGTTCTTGATACCGTGTTTTGATGGTGATGTTTTCCGGCCAAAATATTTGAATCTAAAAAGTCGTCAACTTATTATTGAAGCCAAAATATATTTTTTTTTATGTTTAGAGATAAATTCCGTTAGTTGTACTCCTACTCGTGTGTGACAAATTAGGCCTTCGTTAATGTTACATGGTACATAATCACTTCAAGAAAAATAAGAATTATTTCAGCATTTTCAGTAAGAGAGTATTTGAACGTCTATTTTGTTTCACAAATTAAAAAATACTATTTCATTTATAATCAGTACATTATGAAAAAATCATGCTATGAAACATAAAAATCCATGCAGTTAACGATACATATTTTTTTCTGGAATTTAAACTTAAGAAGCATAACTTGTGCATTATTTATATTTTGGTCTTAAGATACAATTTGTGGTGTGTATTTTACCCGAGATTTATTTGTCAAAAACGTCCAAAAACATAAAAGAGAAAAGACACACTTGCTTCAAATGTCTGAACGACTCAAAACTGTATATATTCTAATCAAACTACTATGTTCTAACTATTCTCAAAACGTAAAACGAGTGTAGGTACTAACTATTGTTTCAGTCAATACGTCATCACCAAGACATGTTTAGAAGATATAAGTGCAATATAAAGTAGGGCCGGATCATGCATGCGAGGACCGGAATATGGATACATGCCAGAAGGTGTTGAGGGAGGCATGCTAGAAAAAGAGTTTCGATATAGAGAAATGGAAATCAGTATTCTCAATACTAAGTAGCAAAATTTGGAAACCATCATTAGTGCAAATATTGGAACAATGATAAATGAGGCGATTTAGATATAAAACTGTAATAAACACCAGTTTCCTGTATGAGACCATCAGGCGTGGGGAGACGACCACAGTGAACACTCCAGTACAACATACATGTATGACGTACATGTATGTAGCTAGTATTTTGTCAGGTTCACGTAAAAACAAACACGTAATTTTCAGAAAACTGTTTTTCTGTGCTTTAAACAATGCATTGCTTTGATGATACTTTCAACAGCTGACTATTGTCAATGATGTAGAAAATTTTAAGCTCAAAATATATTTTATTATTTTTAGAATAGACATTTAATCTTAATATCTGTAATTTGCCTCAAATATCACATAACCAATATCATAAAATAAGCACTCGTGTTGAAAAACCTGAAACAGTGTTATAAACCAATTAAATGTGACTAAAACTCATCACCTGAAAACAGTGTTATAAATTAAGTTAAAGTGACTAAAACAGTAAAACGAAACATTGTAACAGTGTGTGGTAGTAAATATATCCAGGTATAATGTTACAAAACTTTAAATAATAGAAAAATACACTGATAAAATCAGTGAATCCGACACTTTAATTATAATACTAGCAATGCAATAATACTAATGACATAAATAAAATGACAGTAACAATAAGATAATCTGATGATAGTAACAATGTGACGATGGTAACAATGTAACGATGATAACAAGGTAACGATGGTAACAATGTAACGATGGTAACAAGGTAATGATGGTAACAATGTAACGATGGTAACAATGTAACGATGGTAACAAGGTAACGATGGTAACAATGTGACGATGGTAACAATGTAACGATGGTAACAATGTAACGATGGTAACAATGTGACGATGGTAACAATGTGACGATGGTAACAATGTAACGATGGTAACAAGGTAATGATGGTAACAATGTAACGATGGTAACAAGGTAACGATGGTAACAATGTAACGATGGTAACAATGTAACGATGGTAACAAGGTTATGATACTTACAATGTAATAGTACTTACAATAAGATATATGCTAATAATGTGTTAATGCTGATGATTTAATGCTAAAGATTATAACGATATTGAAGATTTCATTTCTCAATTGATAACGACATTTTTCATGAGACTAACATGTAAGCATACTAACTAATCAGTCTTAAATAAAAAGCACATAGCTCTGAAGATTGAACAAACACATACGAATTACACAACCTAACCTTTGGAAGTAAAATTACTCCAATTCAAATGACGTTACTATTATACAAAGCTCGTGGAAAAGCATTCAATAAATATGCATTATTAGGCTTCATTAAATTGCTAGGCAGGACTATAATCCGAATGAATAGTCAATATTTTGAATATTTATATCTTTTTGCAGGGATATAATCCAGTTTACGACCAGCGATTGTTTAGAATCCATAATTTATCGATACAAATGTATTCACATAGAACAAAATGGAAATTCAAAACTTGGTTCAAACATCTGGAATGCTGGCTAGGGCGATACAAATATACCTAATACCAGGAACGCTTGCTATGGCGATACAAATAAACCAAATACCTGGGGCGAATGGTTACTTGTTTATCGGTTTTTCGATTATAACATGGTGTTTTAACCACCAATGCACGTGCAGTTCATTTCTTTAGTATTCGTGATGTTATGAATACATCTAATTCTTTCAAAGACTATGAAGGCATGCCCTTACGTTTCCCTAGTCGATCTTTTCAACTTGTCAGAACATTTTCGCAATCTCCAGTGACAAAGTGACAGCTCTTTTAAAACATTGGAGAGGGTTAACATGTCCGTATTGTAAACGAGACCATGTGTCTTAATATGTAACCATGTGTCTAAATATGTAACCATGTATTTAAATATGTAACCATGTGCCTAAATATGTAATCCTCTGTCTTAATATGTAATTATGTGTCTGAAGTTGTAACCCTTTGTCTAAATATATAATTCCGTGTCTAAATATGTTACCGTGTTTAAATATGTAATCTTGTATCTAAATATGTAACCTTGTGTCTTAATATGTTACCCTGTGTTTAAATATGTAAGTATGTGTCTAAATATGTAATCTTGTATCTAAATATATAATCCGGTGTGTAAATATGTAATCCTGTGACTAAATCTGCAACCCTGTGTCTAAATACGTAACCTGTGTCTAAATATATAATCCGGTGTCTAAATATGTAATATCGTGTCTAAATATGTAACCTATGTCTAAATATGTAACCATGTGTCTAAATATACAACGCTGTGTTTAAATATGTTACCCTTTGTTTAAACTGTAACCTTGTGCCTAAATATGTAATTAACTATCTAAATTTGTGATTATATGTATAAATCGTACCCATGTGACAAAATAAATCATTAACAAAACAATGTCGATAGGCTTGGACGACTCCACAACAATATAAGTAACCACTTTTCTGTTTTTATGTCATTTTTAGATTTTTTCATAATTTATTTTATATAATTGTTCATATGCTTTAAAAACGTGTTGATTTCCTGACCCTGTTGGTGTCAGGGTCCAAACCTAACACGGCTTCATCTTTAGGATGATAGTTCAGCGCTCAAACAATTGTTGTGGTCAGTAAACGGCATTCATCTTCAATGTTTTGTAATATTTTATGTAAGAGACAAGTCTTATACAAATCTGTTTCTTTAGTCGATGTCACACGTACAGTTGTCTCCAAACACCGAGTACATCATCATTTAGTATATAAGCGAATGTAATATTTCGCCACAGTGTTCCTATTTTACGTACATCACATCAACTATGTGTGGCATTCAGCAAAATCTAAACCAGTTAAAAGGTTTAACTAATCTAGATGCAAACCGATACGTCGCATGCATGTATGACGTTAGTACAGTACACGTCCAGTTCGTGGATGTGTGTTAGGTAAGTAAGCTACCGAGTTCTATGTTGTTTGAGGACTTGGTAAATATTACATTCATTTGTACTTAATGTGTAAACAATATTAAGCTAAGTATCTGAAGCAACAGAAGCACATAATACAGATAAGTCTGATTAATGAGTCGTAAAGAAGTTATTTATAGCTCTAATACGTAATATTTACCATCACGTTAGCTTCATCTCTTCTTGTCTTCTCTAACTGAGAGATGGATTACCTGTTCCGAGTAATCTAGCGACATTCAACACTAAGGGACAGAACCGAGCGATATTCTATGAGGATTAACATTGACATAGGGACGTTATCTAACAGTGTTTTACACTGACATAGGGACGTTATCTCACAGTGTTTTACACTGACATAGGGACGTTATCTCACAGTGTTTTACACTGACATAGGGACGTTATCTCACAGTGTTTTACACTGACATAGGGACGTTATCTCACAGTGTTTTACACTGACATAGGGACGTTATCTCACAGTGTTTTACACTGACATAGGGACGTTATCTCACAGTGTTTACACTGACATAGGGACGTTATCTCACAGTGTTTTACACTGACATAGGGACGTTATCTAACAGTGTTTTACACTGACATAGGGACGTTATCTCACAGTGTTTTACACTGACATAGGGACGTTATCTCACAGTGTTTTACACTGACATAGGGACGTTATCTAACAGTGTTTTACACTGACATAGGGACGTTATCTCAGTGTTTTACACTGACATAGGGACGTTATCTCACAGTGTTTTACACTGACATAGGGACGTTATCTCACAGTGTTTTACACTGACATAGGGACGTTATCTCACAGTGTTTTACACTGACATAGGGACGTTATCTCACAGTGTTTTACACTGACATAGGGACGTTATCTCACAGTGTTTTACACTGACATAGGGACGTTATCTAACAGTGTTTTACACTGACATAGGGACGTTATCTCAGTGTTTTACACTGACATAGGGACGTTATCTCACAGTGTTTTACACTGACATAGGGACGTTATCTCACAGTGTTTTACACTGACATAGGGACGTTATCTCACAGTGTTTTACACTGACATAGGGACGTTATCTCACAGTGTTTTACACTGACATAGGGACGTTATCTCAGTGTTTTACACTGACATAGGGACGTTATCTCACAGTGTTTTACACTGACATAGGGACGTTATCCTCACAGTGTTTTACACTGACATAGGGACGTTATCTCACAGTGTTTTACACTGACATAGGGACGTTATCTCACAGTGTTTTACACTGACATAGGGACGTTACCTCACAGTGTTTTACACTGACATAGGGACGTTATCTCACAGTGTTTTACACTGACATAGGGACGTTATCTCACAGTGTTTTACACTGACATAGGGACGTTATCTCACAGTGTTTTACACTGACATAGGGACGTTATCTCACAGTGTTTTACACTGACATAGGGACGTTATCTCACAGTGTTTTACACTGACATAGGGACGTTATCTCACAGTGTTTTACACTGACATAGGGACGTTATCTCACAGTGTTTTACACTGACATAGGGACGTTATCTCACAGTGTTTTACACTGACATAGGGACGTTATCTCACAGTGTTTTACACTGACATAGGGACGTTATCTAAGTGTTTTACACTGACATAGGGACGTTATCTCTCAGTGTTTTACACTGACATAGGGACGTTATCTCAGTGTTTTACACTGACATAGGGACGTTATCTCACAGTGTTTTACACTGACATAGGGACGTTACCTCACAGTGTTTTACACTGACATAGGGACGTTATCTCACAGTGTTTTACACTGACATAGGGACGTTATCTCACAGTGTTTTACACTGACATAGGGACGTTATCCCACAGTGTTTTACACTGACATAGGGACGTTATCTCACAGTGTTTTACACTGACATAGGGACGTTATCTCACAGTGTTTTACACTGACATAGGGACGTTATCTCACAGTGTTTTACACTGACATAGGGACGTTATCTCACGGTGTTTTACACTGACATAGGGACGTTATCTCACAGTGTTTAACACTGACATAGGGACGTTATCTCACAGTGTTTTACACTGACATAGGGACGTTATCTCACAGTGTTTTACACTGACATAGGGACGTTACCTCACAGTGTTTTACACTGACATAGGGACGTTATCTCACAGTGTTTTACACTGACATAGGGACGTTATCTCACAGTGTTTAACACTGACATAGGGACGTTATCTCACAGTGTTTTACACTGACATAGGGACGTTATCTCACAGTGTTTTACACTGACATAGGGACGTTATCTCACAGTGTTTAACACTGACATAGGGACGTTATCTCACAGTGTTTTACACTGACATATGGACGTTATCTCACAGTGTTTTACACTGACATAGGGACGTTATCTCACAGTGTTTAACACTGACATAGGGACATTATCTCACAGTGTTTTACACTGACATAGGGACGTTATCTCTCAGTGTTTTACACTGACATAGGGACGTTATCTCACATTGTTTAACACTGACATAGGGACGTTATATAACAGTGTTTTACACTGACATAGGGACGTTATCTCTCAGTGTTTTACACTGACATAGGGACGTTATCTCACAGTGTTTTACACTGACATAGGGACGTTATCTCACAGTGTTTAACACTGACATAGGGACGTTATATAACAGTGTTTTACACTGACATAGGGACGTTATCTCTCAGTGTTTTACACTGACATAGGGACGTTATCTCACAGTGTTTTACACTGACATAGGGACGTTATCTCACAGTGTTTTACACTGACATAGGGACGTTATCTCACAGTGTTTTACACTGACATAGGGACGTTATCTCACAGTGTTTAACACTGACATAGGGACGTTATCTCACAGTGTAAAGGAAATTATCGAGAATTATTTTTCACTAAGGGACATAATCCAGTAGTATTTTACGTAAAAAGGGTCGTGATTCAGTAATACTTTTCTTTAAGGGACGTAAGTATTTTACATTGGCTAAGGGACGTAATTTAGAAATATTTACATTAACTAAGGGACGTAATCCAGAAATATTACACTAACTGATTGACGTTCTCTGGAAGTATCTCCTCAGATAATCTAACGATAAGACATTCTCCAGTAACATTTAGTGTTGTTCAGTTTGGCGTACACACATGTACACTGGAGCGCTCCCAAGATTGCCTTGTGTAGTGTAGTGTTTATACATTCACCAGTTACAAACAGTCTCCAAATGACCATTTTTTCTTGTGGTTTCATTTCTATTTAACCAAGGCAAGTTTGGGA
This sequence comes from Pecten maximus, assembly GCF_902652985.1. Taxonomy (NCBI): domain Eukaryota; kingdom Metazoa; phylum Mollusca; class Bivalvia; order Pectinida; family Pectinidae; genus Pecten; species Pecten maximus. Next base: position 13,854,654 of record NC_047018.1, on the reverse strand, counting down.
ATATGTTATATTTGAGCTTTCTATAAAATGTATTAGTTCAATAGAAACGCACACCCTTACCGTACCTGGCCTAATTTATCCCAACAAATTTCTTCAGGTGTCTGCAAAAAATTAATATAGAAAATAATGAAATAAACGAAACAAGAATGAGTTGTATCTGAGATCGAGGCAACAGTATTTTGCTCTAATTTCAGAATAACAAATTCGAACAGAATTAGTCCTTCGGCGAAAACTTCAGGCTTCAAAGAAAAGTGTTATGAAAAAGGAGGTCATTTATAGTCAGTCATTTCGATTACACAGGCTCCCGAAAGATTTTATGTGAATCGCGCCCATAACAAGGCGTATCATTTTTTTGCTGCTGGCCAATTACGAGGTAAAACAATGAAACGTTCGGGATACGTTGTTTTACGGCAGAGCTGATTCACCGCGAGATCTTTCTTATTGTCCTAATTAGGCGATTATTGTTGGCCCTAAAGGGGATTTGTAGTCAATTTGAAGTGCTTAGCTTGATTTGTGTTCCCCTTGGCTTCCATAACTATCTTCTTCACGTCAACGTCCGATGATTTATGTCTACGTAGCACGCCAAATTATTGTGGGGCAGTGTGGAGCGGAATGGATACCCATACGGGACAAATCACTTTGTATAATTGTTTGGCACGTTGTATAGACGCTGCTAACATCAGTTGTTATGGTTGTTGTGGCGAAGAGAGTTTCACTATCATCTAGATTTAAACAGCGACCAGAAGCTGAATCTCACAAGAAAATTATCTTTAATGATTAAATGTTTCAATGGTGGTTGCTGTTATTCATAGATATTATTTTGTGAGACTTCAAAACATGTCATTAAATCACTACTTAAACATGGGTAAATTCCATCCCAGCCAATAAATAATACCACATAAACACACATAGATAAATCTTAACTCAGGTAATTAGAAAATAAATCTACCTTAACACACATAGATAAATCTTAACTCAGGTAATTAGAAAATAAATCTACCTTAACACACATAGATAAATACCAACTCAGGTAATTAGAAAATAAATCTACCTAAACACACATAGATAAATCTTAACTCAGGTAATTAGAAAATAAATCTACCTTAACACACATAGATAAATACCAACTCAGGTAATTAGAAAATGAATCTACCTAAACACACATAAATAAATCTTAACTCAGGTAATTAGAAAATAAATCTACCTAAACACACATAGTTATATCTTAACTCAGGTAATTAGAAAATAAATCTACCTAAACACATAGATATATACCAACTCAGATAAAGGGGACGAAAATAAGAAATGAGCACAAACAAGACTTGAACACTGCTCACTGAAGAAACCAGATGTTCCTGTCGTTAAAGCATTAACAATTTCGTTGATGTGTGGTTATACTATTCTTACTATGAACTCGACATATCAATGACGATTTTTCAATCAAAACTGCACATGAAATTTGACAAAAAATTGACGCCGTATTTATTATCTTTATCAAAAAGCAATTATGGTGAATCGTCGTCAATACAGTGAAAGGGTCAATACATTATTTGTATATAAAAAAAGCAACAACAAGATAAATCTTAGTGGATGCCAGAGAGAATTGTATCTTGCCGATATGATGATATCTACTGATCAATATGATATCCAAAAACATAAGATGTGACCAGCCTAGACTTAAATTTGGGACCAGACCTGTCTAGACCAGACCATGTTTTATAGTATGCCTCTTAATATATCAGAACGTTTGATTGGCCGGGCAGGTTTAGTAGTATTACAAACGGACAATGACTTAACAGAACCCGCAATTCATTGGAGGATAAGTGACATTTCCCTTTTTCACTGTTCCCAATCCGCTAGAAATAAGTACTACTCTCAGATTGGAAGTCTATTTAATTCTACAATAACATCTGCTTGTACATGAAACAGTGATTCGAGCTGAGGAGGAGGCACATAGACTTTGTATGAGTAGTATGGGCGTCTATTTAACCCCAACCTGACCTACATTAACCCTAACTTGACCTACATTTGAGCGCGTCATTGGTCAGGTTGGGGTTAAATAGACGCCCATACTACTTGTATGGTCTACAAATATACTCTATCGTGATAATCTATATAGGGTAAAGGACCTTAGCTGTCACTGATAGGACGTTAAACACGGTAAAGGACCTTAGCTGTCACTGATAGGACGTTAAACAAGGTAAAGGACCTTATCTGTCACTGATAGGACGTTAAACAAGGTAAAGGACCTTAGCTGTCACTGATAGGACGTTAAACACGGTAAAGGACCTTAGCTGTCACTAATAGGACGTTACACAAGGTAAAGGACCTTAGCTGTCACTGATAGGACGTTAAACAAGGTAAAGGACCTTAGCTGTCACTGATAGGACGTTAAACAAGGTAAAGGACGTTAAACACGGTAAAGGACCTTAGCTGTCACTGATAGGACGTTAAACAAGGTAAAGGACGTTAAACACGGTAAAGGACCTTAGCTGTCACTGATAGGACGTTAAACAAGGTAAAGGACCTTAGCTGTCACTGATAGGACGTTAAACAAGGTAAAGGACCTTAGCTGTCACTGATAGGACGTTAAACAAGGTAAAGGACCTTAGCTGTCACTGATAGGACGTTAAACAAGGTAAAGGACCTCAGCTGTCACTGATAGGACGTTAAACACGGTAAAGGACCTTAGCTGTCACTGATAGGACGTTAAACAAGGTAAAGGACCTTAGCTGTCACTGATAGGACGTTAAACACGGTAAAGGACGTTAAACAAGGTAAAGGACCTTAGCTGTCACTGATAGGACGTTAAACACGGTAAAGGACCTTAGCTGTCACTGATAGGACGTTAAACAAGGTAAAGGACCTTAGTTGTCACTGATAGGACGTTAAACAAGGTAAAGGACGTTAAACAAGGTAAAGGACCTTAGCTGTCACTGATTGGACGTTAAACACGGTAAAGGACCTTAGCTGTCACTAATAGGACGTTAAACAATACTAAATTATTGTTATCATAGATACGCTAATTAAGTTGAATTGAATATAACCGAACATTGAGCAATTCATGCCGTATAAAAGTCGCCTCCACGTGCACGTAGGTAACACGGACCAGACGTCAATGTGGATATGTAACATAGCTTTGTTACATCACAAACATTCACACGGCTCATCGTCTGGGGGTGGTCTCGGCGTTAACATTGGTACCACTACATCGTCCCGGGGATAGCCTCGGCCTTTAACGAAAATCTACCGTCATAGAAATTGTGATGTGTTCACTACCTTTTTTAATGATTCTGTATAGACTATATTTCAACTGTAAATTCCAGTGTAGCAACTTTTATCGGAGTTCCCATCAAACGTTGTGCCACACATCCGCTTCCGGTGTACCGATGGTATATACGTCAATTAAGTAAAGCATAGCATGTGTACGTCACAACTAAAACATTCCAATAAAATCTAATTCCGCACGTGTACAATGTTATAGGGAACATTATACATTGTATTTATATGTTTATTACATAATGCGTTTGATTTTCCATACCTATACGCATAAGCTATATTTTGAACTGTGCACGGCTAAACTGAACTATTGCATGGTCACGTGCGAACTATCGAACACCGCGTGACGTTTCGCAATTTAGTCCTACCCTTTCAAGCGTCTTAGTCACTCAGATGTCAACACTGCCAGACGACAGTCAGGGCGACTTCTAGGCCTACAGGAAAGTCGAGATTTCAGTAATTGTAAGTGTGTTTTAGTGAATTATGTAATAAAATAATTATAGCATGGGGGTTCTGTGCAACAATCCAGAATGTTTGACCCTCAATACCGGTAATCGATCGATGTTCTATTGTACTCGGCCGATTCTGGACTATTGCACAGACGCCAATGATATACATGTACTTGTATATCATACACTGTATATGATAATAGTGCCCTTCCCGTATTGTACATATATACTCCGAACTCTATAGTGGCACAATGGAAAAACAGTTATCAGATAATCAGAACATGCTTAGAAAAGACATCAAGAGAGAAGGCTCGCGTGCGGTTGTCACATTCAAGTACATAACACACATGTTTCCTTGTCTGATGCCTCGCACACATCCAGCCGACAGATATGGTTTAGATTTATACCTCACACACACACCAGACGACAGATATGGTTTAGATTTATACCTCTCACACACCAGACGACAGATATGGTTTAGATTTATACCTCACACACACCAGACGACAGATATGGTTTAGATTTATACCACACACACATCAGACGACAGATATGGTTTAGATTTATACCTCACACACACCAGACGACAGATATGGTTTAGATTTATACCTCACACACACACACACCAGACGACAGATATGGTTTAGATTTATACCTCACACACACAAACTCCTACCCAGAGCTATAGAACCCGAAGTGTTTCAGTATTATCATAATTTTTTCCCCAGATGTATTTGCTTTTAAATCAACATGAACATTCAATAAAATGTATGCTATGCCTTTGCTATTTTCTTCTGCATAAAACCATTACCCAGAAAATGAAATACATGTTCTGTTTTACCGAAGTATCTCCGAAAGATTTGTACAATGAAGGTCGGGTGGCACACACTTGCTTTTCACCTAAGCGGCCGGGGTTCGACTCCCCGATCGGACGTGAAAAGGTATGGGGTCATCTGCCTGACCACGTGGGTTTTCCCCGGGTACTCCGGTTTCCTCCCACAGTAAGACCCCTCGCGCTCTTCCATCCGGGCTAACAAGCGTGATTAATGTAAGTTAATATAACTTGTTTCGCAATTGTTGTAAAAAAAAAATAAAGTTGATATAATGAAGGTCCACCGGAGTTCTCACTCGCCGGGGTCGCGTGTCACCCGGCATGTTCTGTGTGTTATAGCTGTATCAGTCTAATTTGCCACACAGATATGCGACAGGAGGAATCTAACTGCAGCACTGCCAGCATCTCCGACCGCCATCTCTCACAGTTCAACATGCAGGTTACCCACTTTTTCAACAAGATGCACACACGTGCATTCCAGCTGTCGTAGTTGACATAATACAAACATTCACCGTGTATTGTCGGATTTCTACCGACATGATGACGGTGGGACATATCCCTTGTCAATGGCCGGATTATCATATCAATATGTTTGTTTATCATCATATTGTTTCAGTTAATGTTCTGAGAACATTCTGGTGTACAAACAACACTTATATAGACTATTTCTATAATTGACATTTTTCAGCTACGTATTACTGCCTCCAAAATCATGTTATGAAACGTTTATTAAATGTCTAAAAACAGTGGTTGTAATCCCACTATGGCATACTTGCCCCATATTGACAGACTCTGTATAGCTGTCTGTCTGTTTATCAACAATCGGATATCATATCCATATAAAGGTTTTATTCTGATTTTAGAGGTTTTAAATCAGCATGTCAGTCAGGTCACATGAGAACGGGTGTCAATGAGACACCAATAGCCAGGGTACCAATAAACAGATGAATGGTATAACTCTGTTAAACAGATCAATTATATACATAGTATACCCCAGTAATCAGATTAATGATATACCCCAGTAAACAGATTAATGGTATACCCCAGTAAACATATTGTTAGTATACCCCAGTAAATAGATTGTTAGTATACCCCAGTAAACAGATTGTAAGTATACCACAGATTGTTAGTATACCCCAGTAAACAGATTGTTAGTATACCCCAGTAAACAGATTAATGGTATACCCCAGTAAACAGATTAATGATATACCCCAATAAACAGATTAATGGTATACCCCAGTAAACAGATTAATGATATACCCCAATAAACAGATTAATGGTATACCCCAGTAAACAGATTAATGATATACCCCAGTAAACAGATTAATGGTATACCCCAGTAAACAGATTAATGATATACCCCAGTAAACAGATTAATGGTATACCCCAGTAAACAGATTAATGGTATACCTCAGTAAACAGATTAATGATATACCCCAATAAACAGATTAATGGTATACCCCAGTAAACAGATTAATGATATACCCCAGTAAACAGATTAATGGTATACCCCAGTAAACAGATTTATGGTATACCCTAGTAAATGGATTAATGGTAAACCCCAGTAAACGGATTAATGATATACCCCAGTAAACAGATTAATGGTATACCCCAGTAAACAGATTAATGATATACCCCAGTAAACAGATTAATGGTATACCCCAGTAAACAGATTGATGGTATACCCCAGTAAACGGATTAATGGTAAACCCCAGTAAACGGATTAATGATATACCCCAGTAAACAGATTAATGGTATACCCAAGTAAACATATTTATGGTATACCCTAGTAAACGGATTAATGGTAATCCCCAGTAAACGGATTAATGGAATACCCAAGTAAACAGATTAATGGTATACCCCAGTAAACGGATTAATGGAATACCCCAGTAAACAGGTTAATGGTATACCCCAGTAAACAGATTAATGATATACCCCAGTAAACAGATTAATGGTATACCCCAGTAAACAGATTGATGGTATACCCCAGTAAACGGATTAATGGTAAACCCCAGTAAACGGATTAATGGAATACCCAAGTAAACAGATTAATGTTATACCCAAGTTAACAGATTAATGGTATACACTAGTAAACATATCAATGGTATTCCCCAGTAAACGGATTAATGGAACACCCAAGTTAACAGATTAATGGTATGTCCCAGTAAACAGATTAATGGCATGCCCCAGTAAACAAATTAATAGTATACACCTCCTTCTAGGTGTACACCAGCGTACTACTGTAAACCGCCTTCTAGGTGTTTACCGGCGTACTACTGTAAACCACCTAGAAGGTGTATATACCTGTAGCAGATTGCACTTCCAGATCTGTAATCGATGATAAGGCTGCAGTTTTACCTGCGGCTAAGTGCTTCTCCGTCTTACATGGCTATTTGTAAATATAAAAGCTGTGTTGTCCATGGTAGGTCCAATTATCATAATCTTCACAAGGGAAACGTCTAATGTATACTTAGTAAGCTCTTTTTTGGCAGCACCATTTCGGTAAAGGTGAAATTAGATATGATGAAATGAATGTTGTTCGCTTTGTGATCTTGTTTCTATTTTACCTGTACAAGATGAGAAGATACATTTTCCTCTGATAGCTTTTGGAGATTCGTTTTCACTTTCAAAGTGAATCGAATTATGTACAAGAACATTATACACACTTGAACAATGTTTGCTGGACTTAAGCCGGAAACTACAATAATACATCTTCTGGTTCAGCATTTACTCTGTACTTCTAGCCTTTCAAGTATTTATAAGGCATTTGTTACGGCGCACATTGCTTATATTATTTTAAACAATGGGCCTAGAAAGGGTCACCGAATAGCTGGCGACACGTTGATGTCCAGTTAGTGTTTGGCGACACGTTGATGTCCAGTTAGTGTTTGGCGACACGTTGATGTCCAGTTAGTGTTTGGCGACACGTTGATGTCCAGTTAGTGTTTGGCGACACGTTGATATCCAGTTAGTGTTTGGCGACACGTTGATGTCCAATTAGTGTTTGGCGACACGTTGATTTCCAGTTAGTGTTATCTCTATGATACTAACTTCTATCTCAATACATCATCGGTACGGAAGGTCACATCTCCACCTGGTACAACGAGGTACGGATGTATGTCTGTTCTAAACAACACCGACTCCAAGGCTGTTACCGAGAATATAGTAAACACACCCGGTTTTACAATTAGTTCTCCATACCCTAAAGCGACTCTAGAGTTTGCAGTACTTGTACACGAGTTTTGAAAAATCAAACAGAATTCTTCCCTCTTTTCGTTGTCTAAATGATATGACAACTTCTATGACAAAATTTCTGATTAGCCGCTCTGTTAGTAGTAAATTAAGTCGGTGTGTAGCGGAAAATGTTTGAATGAAGACGCGAGTCACCAGTGAAATGTCAAGACAACAGTCTGAGTAGATCATCAGCCAATGTCTCCAGTTCCTGTCAGCATTCTCAGTATACAATATGTAATTGAGCACCTATATTTTATATGTCTGATAAACATCCTTTCTCAGAAAGGACAAAATATCAAACAGCGGGTACAATATATGTATCAAAACGACTTCCGAAATTCGGTAATTTTCCCGTCCGAGTTTCTTAAAAATCCAATACGCATTACCGTGTTAACAATTTAATTCTTTGAATATTATTGAATATTGAATATTCAACGTTGGTGGCTTGAATTTTAATAATTGACGGGTTAACATTTCAATAATCCATTTACAGTTGGTGGGTTAACATTTCCTACTATCCATTGAATGATACGGGGTTGACTTTTTCTATGTTCCACAGAATGCTGAAGGATTCAATCTTCTATAACCACTGCATATCACAGTGAAGTAATTGCTATAACTGACATAAACTTTTCAATAAACCACCAAATGCTGGTGAATCGCTATAAAACTATGAATGTTGGGAGGTTAATACAAAAAGTGTAGGTCCTATCAACCCTTAAACGTTAAGCAATTTAAAGTTCAAAGAATGGAAAGGGTTCTAAGGATTAACAATGGATACACTCCACCGAATGTTTGAACATTAAAAGGCCATATGAATCCATTATACATTCTCAACATTACAATAATCAACAAATTGTTGAGGGTAAATAACTTTAATCCAGTGTATGTTTGTAAACTAAAAGGACCCTTAATTCTCGAGTGAACATCCTTCCTATTATCCATTAAATGTGATGTTCTAAATGTGGACGGATTAAACTTGCGCTGATTATTGAGAGGTTAAAGGGTACTACAATCCAGTGAATGTTGACGGGCTTCCATGGATAATGATTGGTATGCACATTTGTTTCTTCTCGCTAATTGTTTTCACTGACAGGTCCACACGAACGTGATGCGAGAGATCCAGCATTGTAACTCCACAATTACTCAATCTCGTGTGAACTAAATGTTCCTCTCGCGACAAACTGCTGCCAAGAAATTCAACATTACTTCAACCTTTTCACAAAACCATGGCAACGCCAGATTTTTAGCACATGTTCAATGTTGGAATGTCTCGCGCTACTGCAAGGTGTTTACACAGGCATACGGCTGCTCTAGATCTATTACAGTTACCTGACCTCTCTACGTCATATCCACCCGAACATCAAGTACCCGCCCTCATTACATCAGTCACCTAACATTGCCATTCACAGTCACTTGACCTTTCACTTGACCTTTAACCTGACCTGTTTACAATACAGCCACCTGACCTTTCTACATCGTAGTCACTTAACCTCTCTAAATCGTAGTTACCTGACCTAGACTGCATTACCTGCCTTAGTAGAACCACATCTCTGTGATTACCTGCCTTAGTATTACCATATCTAAGTGATTACCTGCCTTAGAATTACCATATCTAAGTGATTACCTGCCTTAGTAGTACCACATCTCTGTGATTATCTGCCTTAGTAGTACCGTATCTAAGTGATTTCCTGCCTTAGTAGTACCACATCTCTGTGATTACCTGACTTAGTTGTACCACATCTCTGTGATTACCTGCCTAAGTAGTACCACAACTCTGTGATTACCTGTCTTAGTAGTACCACATCTCTGTGATTACCTGCCTTAGTAGTACCACATCTCTGTGATTACCTGCCTAAGTAGTACCACAACTCTGTGATTACCTGTCTTAGTAGTACCACAACTCTGTGATTACCTGCCTTAGTAGTACCACATCTCTGTGATTACCTGTCTTAGTAGTACCACATCTCTGTGATTACCTGCCTAAGTAGTACCACATCTCTGTGATTACCTGCCCTAGTAGTACCATAACTCTGTGATTACCTGCCTTAGTATTACCATATCTAAGTGATTACCTGCCTTAGTATTACCATATCTAAGTGATTACCTGCCTTAGTAGTACCACATCTCTGTGATTATCTGCCTTAGTAGTACCAGTAATCTAGTGATTTACCTGCCTTAGTAGTACCACATCTCTGTGATTACCTGACTTAGTAGTACCACATCTCTGTGATTACCTGCCTTAGTAGTACCACATCTCTGTGATTACCTGCCTTAGTAGTACCACATCTCTGTGATTACCTGCCTTAGTAGTACCACATCTCTGTGATTACCTGCCTTAGTAGTACCACACTCTGTGATTACCTGTCTTAGTAGTACCACAACTCTGTGATTACCTGCCTTAGTAGTACCACATCTCTGTGATTACCTGCCTTAGTAGTACCACATCTCTGTGATTACCTGCCTTAGTAGTACCACATCTCTGTGATTACCTGCCTTAGTAGTACCATAACTCTGTGATTACCTGCCTTAGTAGTACCACATCTCTGTGATTACCTGCCTTAGTAGTACCATAACTCTGTGATTACCTGCCTTAGTAGTACCACATCTCTGTGATTACCTGCCTTAGTAGTACCACATCTCTGTGATTACCTGCCTTAGTAGTACCACATCTCTGTGATTACCTGCCTTAGTAGTACCACATCTCTGTGATTACCTGCCTAAGTAGTACCACATCTCTGTAATTACCTGCCTTAGTAGTACCATATATAAGTAATTACCTGCCTTAGTAGTACCACATCTCTGTGATTACCTGCCTTAGTAGTACTAAACTCTGTGATTACCTGCCTTAGTAGTACCACATCTCTGTGATTACCTGTCTTAGTAGTACCACATCTCTGTGATACCTGCCTTAGTAGTACCACAACTCTGTGATTACCTGTCCTTAGTAGTACCACCTCTCTGTGATTACCTGCCTTAGTAGTACCATAACTCGGTGATAACCTGCCTTAGTAGTACCATAACTCGGTGATAACCTGCCTTAGTAGTACCACATCTCTGTGATTACCTGCCTTAGTAGTACCATAACTCGTGATACCTGGCCTTAGTAGTACCACATCTCTGTGATTACCTGCCTTAGTAGTACCACATCTCTGTGATTACCTGCCTTAGTAGTACCACATCTCTGTGATTATCTGCCTTAGTAGTACCACATCTCTGTGATTACCTGCCTTAGTAGTACCACATCTCTGTGATTACCTGCCTTAGTAGTACCACATCTCTGTGATTACCTGCCTTAGTAGTACCACAACTCTGTGATTACCTGTCTTAGTAGTACCACATCTCTGTGATTACCTGCCTTAGTAGTACCATAACTCGGTGATTACCTGCCTTAGTAGTACCATAACTCGGTGATAACCTGCCTTAGTAGTACCACATCTCTGTGATTACCTGCCTTAGTAGTACCATAACTCGGTGATAACCTGCCTTAGTAGTACCACATCTCTGTGATTACCTGCCTTAGTAGTACCATAACTCGGTGATAACCTGCCTTAGTAGTACCACATCTCTGTGATTATCTGCCTTAGTAGTACCACATCTCTGTGATTACCTGCCTTAGTAGTACCACATCTCTGTGATTACCTGCCTTAGTAGTACCACATCTCTGTGATTACCTGCCTTAGTAGTACTACATCTCTGTGATTACCTGCCTTAGTAGTACCATAACTCGGTGATAACCTGCCTTAGTAGTACCACCTCTCTGTGATTACCTGCCTTAGTAGTACCATAACTCGGTGATAACCTGCCTTAGTAGTACCACCTCTCTGTGATTACCTGCCTTAGTAGTACCATAACTCGGTGATTACCTGCCTTAGTAGTACCATAACTCGGTGTTATACCACAGGAACAAAGCCTAGCTAGATAGTACCACGTGTTATACCACAGGAACAAAGCCAGGCTAGATAGTACCACGTGTTATACCACATATAGTACCACGTGTTATATACCACAGGAACAAAGCCAAGCTAGATAGTACCACGTGTTATACCACAGGAACAAAGCCAAGCTAGATAGTACCACGTGTTATACCACAGGAACAAAGCCAAGCTAGATAGTACCACGTGTTATACCACAGGAACAAAGCCAAGCTAGATAGTACCACGTGTTATATACCACAGGAACAAAGCCAAGCTAGATAGTACCACGTGTTATACCACAGGAACAAAGCCAGGCTAGATAGTACCACGTGTTATACCACAGATAGTACCACGTGTTATATACCACAGGAACAAAGCCAGGCTAGATAGTACCACGTGTTATATACCACAGGAACAAAGCCAGGCTAGATAGTACCACGTGTTATACCACAGGAACAAAGCCAAGCTAGATAGTACCACGTGTTATACCACAGATAGTACCACGTGTTATATACCACAGGAACAAAGCCAGGCTAGATAGTACCACGTGTTATACCACAGGAACAAAGCCAGGCTAGATAGTACCACGTGTTATACCACATATAGTACCACGTGTTATACCACAGGAACAAAGCCAAGCTAGATAGTACCGGGTATCTTACATCAGGAAACAAAGAGAAACTTAAACGTATTATGTGTATTTGTTTGTTTACATCGAGATCCGAGCCTTGATCAGTTTCCATGCCTTTAGGATGTAGGGATTTTTTCAAAACAAACGAAATTCGCATTAATTTCTCACTTCAATGCTACTTTAGCAGTGATGAACCAAAGTGTATATATTTCCTTTCGTCCTCGCCAAAATCATCGTCGAAAACAAGCCTCAAAAACAGCTTTCTGAGAAATTATCATGGAATCAAACGTCTTAATGATATAGCTTGTATATTCCCGACCACTTGTTACATGACCTATTTTCTGTTGCGGAGCTATACGCGTCAACATGTGGAAGTGATCTGTCAGCGCCATTACAAACGATCGGCGACCTACGCGTCAATCTATAATGCTACATACAAGGCGAAGACACTTGTCTGGGAAGACCAGGCGCACAGCTATATACCATTATGTGTTGTGACTTGATATATAAGGCATTATTTAACGTCATTTCTCCTTATTGATTATATTCCTATTGTCGGACGCAAACGGCCATATTTCTTTGTTTCTATGGAAACGCCAATTGTTCGATGTCTTTTTCTAACACAGCATACAACCTAATCATATGTCCTTATCCAATCGCCCAGCTTTTCCTGGCGCCTGGTGCGCTTGCTCATCTCTAGAATCAATTACAATTACTCATTTTCTCACTCACGTATGCATTTCGTAAAAACTTCAGTTCAGACTACAACTTAGCATCTATATCTAGAAACTTGGAGAATATCAATTATCTCCTGGTACGGAAACCAGGAAAGTCGAAGCTAATGGATGACAAAGCTTTCGGAACTGTGCTGTCTAATGAGGGGCGGCAACAGTCTGGAATTCTGTCCTGTAAAATCCTCGGACAAAATCACGACACAGATATATTGTATACGTACGCGTTCGAATATATATCGGGATGTGGATGTGAACTGACATGAACGACCGTAAGCACCAAATTTGATTACGGTTATACATGCACATGGTAATCAACATTTCTATAAAACCCTGGGCGGTGAGTGGTTGGATGAGCAATTGAGGAATAAGATATAATTTCTGTCAAACCTTGGGAGGGGAGGGTGGTTGGATTTAGCAATTGAGGAATAAGATATAATTTCTGTCAAACCTTGGACGGGAAGGGTGGTTGGATGATGCATTGAGGAATTAGATATTATTCCTGTAAAACCTTGGGTAGGGAGAGTGGTTGGATGGGGAATTCCGTATCATATCTGTAAAACATAGGTGGAAAATTAAATATAATTTCTATATTACATTGGGAGGGAAGATTGGTCGGTGCACGTGACATTCGTTAGCCGCAACAACAAAGTTAACTATAATTCCAGACATGGATGTCGGATGCCTAGTTCCGAAAACAAATTATAACGACTGGTAAATGTGCATTGCCAACATAATGTAATCCGAGCTGTAACACTGATTGCTTTCTGTTTTGTCTTTTTACATAAAAAGTAAAAAGATAACTGATTAAACAAAAGCCTTCTCCAGAGTAGTTAAACAGAAGAAACACTGCACATACTGCTACATGCAATATGGTGTAAACCAACAGGCAAACATGTGTAATTCTACAGGCCAACACGTGTAAATCTACAGGCAAACACGTGTAAATATACAGGCAATCACGTGTAAATCTACATGCCAACACGTGTAATCATATAGGCATTCACGTGTAATCCTACAGGCAATCACGTGTAAATCTACAGGCCAACACGTGTAATCCTACAGGCCAACACGTGTAATCCTTCAGGCAATCACGTGTTATCCTACAGGCCAACACGTGTAATCCTGCAGCAAGACACGTATAATCCTTCAGGCAATCACGTGTAAATCTACAGGCCAACACGTGTAATTCTACATGCCAACACGTGTAATACTATAGGCATTCATGTGTAATCTTACAGACACCCACGTGTAATCCTACAGGTAATCACGTGTAATCTTACAGGTAATCACGTGTAATCCTACAGACTAACACGTGTAATCCTACAGGTAATCACATGTAATCCTACAGGCTAACACGTGTAATCCTACAGGCAATCATGTGCTATCCTACAGGTAATCACATGTAATCCTACAGGCTAACACGTGTAATCCTACAGGTAATCACGTGTAATCCTACAGGTAATCACATGTAATCCTACAGGCTAACACGTGTAATCCTACAGGCAATCATGTGCTATCCTACAGGTAATCACGTGTAATCCTACAGCACAACACGTACCAGTCAACACATCACAGTAACATATCCACATCCAGTAACACGTCCTACAGGTAATCACAGTGTAATCCTACAGGTATACACATGTAACCCTACAGTCTAACACAGTAATGTAATCCTACAGGCAATCATGTGCTACTCAGTAATCAGTGTATCTACAGTAACACGTGTAATCCTACAGGTACACACATGTAATCCTACAGTAATCACAGTTAATCACAGTACAGTAACATCAGAACATGTAATCCTACAGGCTAACACGTATACATCCTACAGGCATCATGTCTATCCTCACAGTACATTTGTACATACATGTTCAGTAACACATCACTACATCACAGTAACACAGTCACTACATCACAGGTAACAAGTCACTAATCACGTAACAGGTAATCAGTAACACAGTCACTACATCACAGTAACACAGTCACTACATCACAGTAACATAGTCACTACATCACAGCAACACGGTCATTACATCACAGTAACACAGTCACTACATCACAGTAACACAGTCACTACATCACAGTAACACAGTCACTACATCACAGTAACACAGTCACTACATCACAGTAACACAGTCACTATATCACAGTAACACAGTCACTATATCACAGTAACATAGTCACTACATCACAGTAACATAGTCACTACATCACAGTAACACAGTCACTACATCACAGTAACATGGTCACTACATCACAGTAACACAGTCACTACATCACAGTAACACAGTCACTACATCACAGTAACATAGTCACTACATCACAGTAACACAGTCACTACATCACAGTAACACAGTCACTACATCACAGTAACACAGTCACTACATCACAGTAACACAGTCACTACATCACAGTAACACAGTCACTACATCACAGTAACATAGTCACTACATCACAGTAACATAGTCACATCACAGTAACATAGTCACTACATCACAATTACATTCAACACCAGTACCAAGAAAATCAATTTTTATTTCGTTGATATCAGACAAAACGTGTGTATTACATGGAGTACACGGACTAGTCCATCACCTGATAACATCCGAGAGTAAAACAAACGAGATTTGTATAGTTTTCTATCACATTTTGCATATATATCATTATTTATCATATGAATCAGACGTGCAATTTCTTAACAACTCTCCGCTGTGTTACACAGTAAGCTGACGTTCACAATTGACGGTTCCAATTCAAGTTAATCATGGGAGATATTGTAGTCGTGAGCATGAGACATATTTTACGTGACACGCCTTTCGCACGTAACAGAGACCCGCAAGGAATCATGGGAGTTATTGTGATCGTGGTAAGCTTTTCTGTTTTCAATGCGGCGCACAGAATCATTGGATATATGTCACGTGACAAGCTTTTCCATTTTCGGCGCACAGAATCATTGGAGATATGTTACTTGATAAGTAATTCCCATGGTAACAGAGTAACGCATGGAGTCATGGGAGATATGTTACATGGTAAGTAATTCCCATGGTAACAGAGTAACGCATGGAGTCATGGGAGATATGTTACTTGATAAGTAATTCCCATGGTAACAGAGTAACGCATGGAGTCATGGGAGATATGTTACTTGATAAGTAATTCCCATGGTAACAGAGTAACGCATGGAGTCATGGGAGATATGTTACTTGATAAGTAATTCCCATGGTAACAGAGTAACGCATGGAGTCATGGGAGATATGTTACTTGATAAGTAATTCCCATGGTAACAGAGTAACGCATGGAGTCATGGGAGATATGTTACGTGGTAAGTAATTCCCATGGTAACAGGTAAGCAGGAGTCATGGGATTGTTCATGGTAAGTAATCCCATGGTAACAGAGTAACGCAGGGAATCATGGGAGATATGTTACGTTGTAAGTAATTCCCATGGTAACAGAGTAACGCAGGGAATCATGGGAGATATGTTACATGGTAAGTAATTCCCATGGTAACAGAGTAACGCAGGGAATCATGGGAGATATGTTACGTGGTAAGTAATTCCCATGGTAACAGAGTAACGCATGGAATCATGGGAGATATGTTACGTGGTAAGTAATTCCCATGGTAACAGAGTAACGCGTGGAATCATGGGAGATATGTTACGTGTAAGTCTTCCATGTGGTAACAGAGCAGCGCAAGGAATACTGGGAGCACTAACAAGTATTTAAAACAAAGAAAAACAATAACACCCACAATAGCATGACGTCAATTAGAGTGTAAACACCTTAAGTGACGTGTGAACTGTTGGTACTTCGCGGGGCTTCCTTATCCCGTATCTAACTATAAATTGTGTGAATTTGAAAATAGCACAATTTTGAAAGATGCGGGTTATTTTTTTTAAATATAACATTTTAAACTTGAAAACTAGAAATCATATAGAAGGAAGCAGTTATGAAAACATTAGTAGCCGGTCATGGTTAACAGAGGTGTTTAGATACATGTATCTTGTCTGTAGTGAATTATGACAAACATCCTGATACATATCCTTATACTTACGAACCTCCTAGATTTGTTTATCAACCACCATATCATACCAAACTTGATTGCTTGTCACATTACCGCCCATCGTCGAGATATATATAATATCTGGAGGTATTACCCATTGGCCTGATGAACTAGTCAGTGACATGGACAGGCTACCAAATGGCCTGATGAACTAGTCAATGACATGGATAGACTACCAAATGGCCTGGTGAACTAGTCAGTGACATGGACAGGCTACCAAATGGCCTGATGAACTAGTCAATGACATGGATAGACTACCAAATGGCCTGATGAACTAGTCAGTGACATGGACAGACTACCAAATGGCCTGATGAACTAGTCAGTGACATGGACAGGCTACCAAATGGCCTGGTGAACTAGTCAATGACATGGACAGGCTACCAAATGGCCTGATGAACTAGTCAGTAACATGGACAGACTACCAAATGGCCTGATGAACTAATCAGTAACATGGACAGGCTACCAAATGGCCTGGTGAACTAGTCAATGACATGGACAGGCTACCAAATGGCCTGATGAACTAGTCAGTAACATGGATAGACTACCAAATGGCCTGATGAACTAATCAGTAACATGGATAGACTACCAAATGGCCTGGTGAACTAGTCAATAACATGGACAGACTACCAAATGGCCTGGTGAACTAGTCAGTGACATGGACAGACTACCAAATGGCCTGATGAACTAGTCAGTGACATGGATATACTACCAAATGGCCTGATGAACTAGTCAGTGACATGGATAGACTACCAAATGGCCTGATGAACTAGTCAGTGACATGGACAGACTACCAAATGGCCTGATGAACTAGTCAGTGACATGGATAGACTACCAAATGGCCTGATGAACTAGTCAGTGACATGGATAGACTACCAAATGGCCTGGTGAACTAGTCAGTGACATGGACAGACTACCAAATGGCCTGATGAACTAGTCAGTAACATGGACAGGCTACCAAATGGCCTGATGAACTAGTCAGTGACATGGATAGACTACCAAATGGCCTGATGAACTAGTCAGTAACATGGATAGACTACCAAATGGCCTGATGAACTAGTCAGTAACATGGACAGACTACCAAATGGCCTGATGAACTAGTCAGTAACATGGACAGGCTACCAAATGGCCTGTTGAACTAGTCAATGACATGGACAGACTACCAAATGGCCAGATGAACTAGTCAGTAACATGGACAGACTACCAAATGGCCTGATGAACTAGTCAGTGACATGGACAGGCTACCAAATGGCCTGTTGAACTAGTCAATGACATGGATAGACTACCAAATGGCCTGATGAACTAGTCAGTGACATGGACAGGCTACCAAATGGCCTGATGAACTAGTCAATGGCATGGATAGACTACCAAATGGCCTGGTGAACTAGTTAATAATTTTCATTTGACATATAATAATTCTTTCTTTAAATATTTAAAATTTCTCTTAACACAATGAGTATATGACCTTGGAGAACTAACCGTTGTATTGAGACGCACTGAGACATGCACCCAGCGACTTGTATCCGGACAGGCTTTTAGCGAGTATGTTATTTATATACCTCTACAATCTGGACCACAGGGTGTTATTTTGATAACGACATTGATATATCAATTATCAATTGTTTAATGATTAGTTCTTAGTTCTTATCGGCGTCATCAAGCGTCGGTGTGATTTCCCATGTCGTTAAAACGCTTATTTCCCAAGGGTTTCGCCTGCAGCAGTGTCTGTCCAGTCACGTGCAGCCGTGTCTATCTAGTACGTGTATCAACGTGCACCTGTATCTAAAATCTATTAATGCACGTTCAAGTAATTCATATATTGATTCTGGTTATATACACGTAAATCTCTCTAATGAGTGACGTCATCGTCTTCCCAAAACACGTGTAATATAGACATGGCTGTTTATAAGTTTTTATCGGAGTCATAAGCTACAAGATTATCAGCTTCATCACAAGACACAAGACACTAGAATATCAGATCCTGTTGATAGATTAATGATACTCAGTTTCGTCCCCTCAATAAATTATCTGACAACTATTCGAAGAAAGCAAATAAGGTCAAGATGTTGGCAATCAGAAGTACAACTGTAACCTTCTCGTGCGCGCGAGCCATCACTGACGCCATGACGCCTATTCTGGCATTGTAGTCTTTGTAAAGCGTTCTACTTGTATCAATATATGCATTATAATGCCTTCTTATAAATAAAATTACAAAAATGACAATGTCATCTGAATCCACGTCTATATCACAACCGTAGAAGGAAGATTCTTATCATCTCCGTCTTTCCGTTATTCCGCATTTCTGCCCAATCTGCAATTAGTTGTACCACTCGGAGAAATATGATTTCCCACGTGACAATTGAGTCTGTCTGTCGCCAAATAGCATTCGTCGGAAGTGACGTAATATGCCATAAATCCAAATGTGGTGATAGCCCATGCCTTGTGTGGCGTATGTTGACGACAAGCCTCGTTTCCATCAGACCATTGACTACATTGGCGATCGTTTCCTTATGATTTAGGTTCCATATAAAAATTAACATCTAAATATCGTGAAGCTCGGTAAGACTGACCACAGTCGTGGTGATTTGTCCATTTCAGACACATATCTGCCATTTCCAAAATTATCTCAGTTTAGATTCGAAGAAACACAATAATACATACCATCAACACACATACATATTGATACATGTATATATATAACAGATGAAATAGTCTATCAGGACGTATTTGTAAGCATTGTGAATTACTTAAGCGTGAATGTATAATTATTATTACATCCCATATATATACATGTATGATATATATACTAATTAAGTCGATTATCAATATCCGTGTTTTAATTCCTAACTTCATTATTAACTTATCAATATAATGGATTATTTAAACACCATCTGACCACGTACCGTAAACACATAACTATCGCTTTATCAAGCCGACCACAGGCACCCTATTGATTTTCCTGTATGAAGCCATGTTGACTTTGACGAGTAAAAATCGACATTATTAAAGTATATACCTTCCGGTCCATTACCACCGTAAGTTACAACAATTATCCGTAACGTAAGGGACTAATTTCCTGTTGTTGTTTATCAAATGTAGGACACTCATGTTTTAGAATAGATGCTGTTCAACGGAGTCAACCAAACACGGAAATAGTCCTCAGCTAGCCCCAAACACATCCTCTGTCCTTAACCGACTCTAAATTTCCTCTAAGGAAGCAAACTGTTCAACTGCCATATAAACGGCATACATATACATATATATTTACATTCTGTGTTGCATTTGTCTATACGTCGTTAGTAAACCAAATTGTATGCATGAGACTGTATACTACAATTTACAGTGATTCGGTCAGTGTAGGAATACAGCTCCAGGTGTTGTAGGTTAAACAATGGCCGCCAGTTACTTTCGGCCTAGAGGGCTTTCGAATGCTAGCATTTATTTACAGGAGCCACAACGAAAAATAAGGCAACTTCACAAGCTATGAGAGTATAATTTTATAATTAAAATAATGCAGTCAACACGAAATTACTTTAAGAGTCATTCTTGACCTTAACAAAATTATCAAATTGTCAATGTCGTCACACTCACAGGGGCTCGTTTCCGACATTAAAAGTCAAGTATTTTTAAACAAAATCTTGTAAAAAATTCGGGAGTATCGACATAGTTTCCGGTTGTGTATGTATTCTGGATTTTAGTTTTGTGGTTATTCACTGATCAATGTCAAAGCCTGCTGCCTACCTTACAACTTCGAGCCCCTGTGAAGTTGAAAATCGTCTACTAAGTTAGCGACACTGATGTGACCGGTTAGACTTGAATCTGTTTCGAACGAAATGGCCTTAGAATCGTTTTCACCTACTGTCAAGACGTCTTTCATTAAGAATTTTAGAGCTTATATTCTGAAAATAACGTAAATTCAGTCGATAGAAACACAAGTGTTTCCGAGGAACCGAGTCTGTCCTGTACAATGCCCGTTCAACGCCGCATCACTTCTAAATGTAAACTATATATCATTGCGCAGAAAAAACGGTTTCGATTTTAAACAAACAGAAATTATGCAATTGTGAACAATTTGACGATACCTACAAACGTATATGAAATATAAAATAAAGCCAAATTTGTGCAAAAACCATTATATGTATTTACTATGGACTATATTATTCCTTCCGGAAATTTCGGCTGTTCCGTTATTTGAGCTTGATGACGTCAGTGATAGGGTAAGCGGCAAATTTAAACGCGTCATAACCTACAGTAAATAAAAAATTCTTTATGAATGTAAATATAAGCATTGAACTGTTACCAAATGGTATTTTACAGTCGATATGAATACAATTTGGGTGACAGATAAATATTTCATGGGCGACATTCTATTTATCTGTCACCCAAATTGTATTCATATCGACTGTATACTACCATTTGGTAACAGTTCAATGCTGAAATATGACATGGGTTAACCATCAGACACTCGGCATACATGTGGCCGGGTATACGTACTAATACACATTTGTCAGTAGATTGTCATCTCATTTAGAAATATAAGTAATCGAATTGACTTGTGTATACAAAGCCTTACACATAAATCGTCTATAGAGGTTTATCATTTTCTAACAACACTGCCAATTATATGATTAGTTTGAGTATTCTTATTAGAAAGTAATGGAATAATATAACCCATGGTTTTATGTTACAACAACAGTGCTCCGTCTCTACCATGACGCCGTTAATGGACTCTGCTATTCTACCGTGACAGGAATCCAGGAAACAGGTGACGAGCCAGCTAGAGGTTAGCCAGCATCAGTGGCACAACATACAAATCAACAAATCAATTTAATTAACCATTGTGGGAAACCCCACATATATCGCATGTGGAGGGCGTGTGTCAGTTATAATGAGCCGTCAGAACCAGTGTCAATATACGCCCGTGTATCATACGGTTCACAGCTAGCTGTTTCTTTTTAATGTGATTATTTTGAGACCAAAGTTTAAGAAGCACAATAAAAAAAAAATATTTTAACAAGATTTCACTTAAATTAATTCAATATTTCTTTTGGTGAATGAAATGACAGCTAAATATTGTACAATGTAACAATGCATAAAAGGGAACCGTTCTACTGCAGACTTCCAGGAAAATACCAAAGTTCCGTTCTACTGCAGACCTCCAGGAAAATACCAAAGTTCCGTTCTACTGCAGACTTCCAGGAAAATACCAAAGTTCCGTTCTACTGCAGACTTCCAGGAAAATACCAAAGTCCCGTTCTACTGCAGACCTCCAGGAAAATACCAAAGTTCAGACATAAAACATTTTGCCTCCCGATGTCCACTCCTTCTCTCATTGACTTAATTGGACGGTCAAGTGTCCAGCTTGATCAGGAATATACTTTGCTTTAAATAGTTCCGTCGAAAGTCTTTATTAGAGAGAGAGAGAGAGTGACGCGATGATACCGAAAGCGAGGATACTGTACCAGTATCATGGTCTTAGTGTGATCTTTATCAAAGATTCAATGTTAATTTATTTTGGATAGAAGTTTTCATTTATTAGATCGGTCAAGGATTTCCACTTATATATATGTTTAGCACATTTTCCGAAACCCAGCGTTTTGTGAAATTCAATTATATATAGACAATCTTAAATTAGCATTTTGTGCCATTTAGTCCGAAAAGTGTAACTTGTTTCGGCAGTCTTCAATATGAGCATATTGTTAAGAAGAATTTTCAATACGATCTCATTTGTACATTAAACCTGAGATCGGAGAAGGGTATATTGATGTTTAGCATGAAAGATAAACCATTTTGCACCCATGTGATAAGTCGTTGTTTCCAGCTCGGGACACAGAGATTGTAAATGAGTCAATTTCCTGGGGGTACATTGTAACCCTCACTCGAGGGTTGAGGGTGAAACACATGAGCACGTGCGACATTGTTTATTACAGTCTTATTACGAAGCGTGTCCCTGATTGTAGTGTAATTGGAACAGATCAATGGGATCCAGGTCACTGTCCTCGTTCTTTGTATTCAGATCCATTCAACAAGGTGTCGTTACTACAGGCTAGTGAAGTGGTCCGACCAGTATCATATTGTATGTCAGCAACATATCATCCAATGGAAACCCAACATTATATAC
This sequence comes from Pecten maximus, assembly GCF_902652985.1. Classification (NCBI taxonomy): domain Eukaryota; kingdom Metazoa; phylum Mollusca; class Bivalvia; order Pectinida; family Pectinidae; genus Pecten; species Pecten maximus. The sequence continues at coordinate 13,831,402 of NC_047018.1, read as the reverse complement.
CGGAAACTGCATGGCATGCCGAAACATTTTCTCTCTCACTTGAAATCCCAATTTGTATCAAGAAAACCAATATTGTATACCGAACACATCATATTGTACACCGGATATATAATATTGTAGACAGGGAATATCACATTGTATAACGGAATCCCGATATTGTATACTAAACATCATATTGTATACCGGACACATCATTTTGTATACCGGAAACAGCATAGTGTATACCGGAAACAACACATTGTACATCTAAACATCATAGTGTATACCGGAAACAGCATACACATTGTACACCTAAACATCATAGTGTATACCGGAAACAGCATAGTGTTTACCGGAAACAACACATTGTATACCTAAACATCATATTGTATACCGGAAACAGCATAGTATATACCGAAAACAACACATTGTATACCTAAAAATCATAGTGTATACCGGAAACAGCATAGTGTATACCGGAAACAGCATAGTGTATACTGGAAACAGCACAGTGTATACCGGAAACAGCATAGTGTATACCGGAACCAACACATTGTATACCTAAACATCATAGTGTATACCGGAAACAACATACCTAAACATCATAGTGTATACCGGAAGCAGCATAGTATATACCGGAAACAATACATTGTATACCTAAACATCATAGTGTATACCGGAAACAGCATAGTGTATACCGGAAACAGCATAGTGCATACCGGAAACAGCATAATGCATACCGGAAACAGCATAGTGCATACCGGAAACAGCATAGTGTATACCGGAAACAGCATAGTGTATACCGGAAACAACACATTGTATACCTAAACATCATAGTGTATACCGGAAACAGGATAGTATATACCGTGAAAAAAAACGAAGTATATATCGAAATCAGAAAAGAGTATTCCGGAAACAAGTTATGGTTTATGCCGGAAACACCACATCGCTTACCCTAAATATCATATTGTATATCGGAAACATCAAGTATATTCCAGAAGAAACATTTTAGTGTATGTATGCAGGAAACATCAAGTATAACGAAGACATTATATTGTATGCCAGAACCATCATACTGTACTGCATACCGGAACTATTATACTGTTCTGTATACCGGAACCCTCATACTGTACTGTATACCAGAACCATCATACTGTACTGCATACCGGAACCCTCATACTGTACTGTATACCAGAACCATCATACTGTACTGCATACAGGAACCATCATACTGTACTGTATACCGGAACCATCATACTGTACTATATACCGGAACCATCATACTGTACTGTATACCGGAACCCTCATACTGTACTGTATACCGGAACCATCATACTGTACTGTATACCGGAGCCCTCATACTGTACTGTATACCGGAACCCTCATACTGTACTGTATACCGGAACCATCATACTGTACTGTATACCGGAATTATCATACTGTACTGTATACCGGAACCCTCATACTGTACTGTATACCGGAATCATCATACTGTACTGTATACCGGAGCCATCATACTGTACTGTATACCGGAACCCTCATACTGTACTGTATACCGGAATCATCATACTGTACTGTATACCGGAACCATCATACTGTACTGTATACCGGAACCATCATACTGTACTGTATACCGGAACCATCATACTGTACTGTATACCGGAACCATCATACTGTACTGTATACCGGAACATCATACTGTACTATACACCGGAATCATCATACTGTACTGTATACCGGAACCATCATAATTTACTGTATACCGGAACCATCATACTGTACTGTATACCGGAATCATCATACTGTACTGTATACCGGAATCATCATACTGTACTGTATACCGGAACCATCATACTGTACTGTATACCGGAATCATCATACTGTACTGTATACCGGAATCATCATACTGTACTGTATACCGGAATCATCATACTGTACTGTATACCGGAATCATCATACTGTACTGTATACCGGAACCATCATACTGTACTGTATACCGGAACCATCATACTGTACTGTATACCGGAATCATCATACTGTACTGTAAACCGGAACCATCATACTGTACTGTATACCGGAACCCTCATACTGTACTGTAAACCGGAACATCATACTGTACTGTATACCGGAACCCTCATACTGTACTGTATACCGGAGCCATCATACTGTACTGTAAACCGGAACCCTCATACTGTACTGTATACCGGAACATCATACTGTACTGTATACCGGAACATCATACTGTACTGTATACCGGAACCATCATACTGTACTGTATACCGGAATCATCATACTGTACTGTATACCGGAACCATCATACTGTACTGTATACCGGAACCATCATACTGTACTGTATACCGGAATCATCATACTGTACTGTATACCGGAACCATCATACTGTACTGTATACCGGAACCATCATACTGTACTGTATACCGGAATCATCATACTGTACTGTATACCGGAGCCATCATACTGTACTGTATACCGGAATCATCATACTGTACTGTATACCGGAACCATCATACTGTACTGTATACCGGAGCCCTCATACTGTACTGTATACCGGAACCATCATACTGTACTGTATACCGGAGCCCTCATACTGTACTGTATACCGGAACTATCATACTGTACTGTATACCGGAATTATCATACTGTACTGTATACCGGAGCCATCATACTGTACTGTATACCGGAACCATCATACTGTACTGTATACCGGAACCATCATACTGTACTGTATACCGGAATCATCATACTGTACTGTATACCGGAACCATCATACTGTACTGTATACCGGAACCATCATACTGTACTGTATACCGGAATCATCATACTGTACTGTATACCGGAACCATCATACTGTACTGTATACCGGAATCATCATACTGTACTGTATACCGGAACCATCATACTGTACTGTATACCGGAGCCGTCATACTGTACTGTATACCGGAACCATCATACTGTACTGTATACCGGAACCATCATACTGTACTGTATACCGGAACCATCATACTGTATTGTATACCGGAGCCATCATACTGTATTGTATACCGGAACCCTCATACTGTACTGTATACCGGAACCCTCATACTGTACTGTATACCGGAACCATCATACTGTACTGTAAACCGGAACCCTCATACTGTACTGTATATCGGAACCATCATACTGTACTGTATACCGGAATCATCATACTGTACTGTATACCGGAACCATCATACTGTACTGTATACCGGAACCATCATACTGTACTGTGTACCGGAATCATCATACTGTACTGTATACCGGAACTATCATACTGTACTGTATACCGGAACCATCATAATTTACTGTACACCGGAATCATCATACTGTATTGTATACCGGAACCATCATACTGTACTGTATACCGGAGCCATCATACTGTATTGTATACCGGAATCATCATAATTTACTGTATACCGGAATCATCATACTGTACTGTATACCGGAATCATCATACTGTACTGTATACCGGAGCCCTCATACTGTACTGTATACCGGAATCATCATACTGTACTGTATACCGGAATCATCATGCTGTACTGTATACCGGAATCATCATACTGTACTGTATACCGGAGCCATCATACTGTACTGTATATCGGAGCCATCATAATTTACTGTATACCGGAACCATCATACTGTACTGTATACCGGAGCCCTCATACTGTATTGTATACCGGAACCATCATACTGTACTGTATACCGGAGCCCTCATACTGTACTGTATACCGGAGCCATCATACTGTACTGTACACTGGAACCATCATACTGTACTGTATACCGGAATCATCATAATTTACTGTATACCGGAACCCTCATACTGTACTGTATACCGGAACCATCATACTGTACTGTATACCGGAGCCATCATACTGTACTGTATACCGGAACCATCATACTGTACTGTATACCGGAACCATCATACTGTACTGTATACCGGAATCATCATACTGTACTGTATACCGGAACCATCATACTGTACTGTATACCGGAATCATCATACTGTACTGTATACCGGAATCATCATAATTTACTGTACACCGGAATCATCATACTGTATTGTATACCGGAACCATCATACTGTACTGTATACCGGAGCCATCATACTGTATTGTATACCGGAATCATCATAATTTACTGTATACCGGAATCATCATACTGTACTGTATACCGGAATCATCATACTGTACTGTATACCGGAGCCCTCATACTGTACTGTATACCGGAATCATCATACTGTACTGTATACCGGAATCATCATACTGTACTGTATACCGGAACCATCATACTGTACTGTATACCGGAGCCATCATACTGTACTGTATACCGGAATCATCATACTGTACTGTATACCGGAATCATCATAATTTACTGTATACCGGAATCATCATACTGTACTGTATACCGGAGCCATCATACTGTATTGTATACCGGAATCATCATAATTTACTGTATACCGGAATCATCATACTGTACTGTATACCGGAATCATCATACTGTACTGTATACCGGAGCCCTCATACTGTACTGTATACCGGAATCATCATACTGTACTGTATACCGGAATCATCATACTGTACTGTATACCGGAACCCTCATACTGTACTGTATACCGGAGCCATCATACTGTACTGTATACCGGAATCATCATACTGTACTGTATACCGGAATTATCATACTGTACTGTATACCGGAACCCTCATACTGTACTGTATATCGGAACCATCATACTGTACTGTATACCGGAACCCTCATACTGTACTGTATACCGGAGCCCTCATACTGTACTGTATACCGGAGCCATCATACTGTACTGTAAACCGGAACCCTCATACTGTACTGTATACCGGAACCATCATACTGTACTGTATACCGGAACCATCATACTGTACTGTATATCGGAACCATCATACTGTACTGTATATCGGAACCATCATACTGTACTGTATACCGGAATTATCATACTGTACTGTATACCGGAACCATCATACTGTACTGTATACCGGAATCATCATACTGTACTGTATACCGGAACCATCATACTGTACTGTATACCGGAATCATCATACTGTACTGTATACCGGAATCATCATACTGTACTGTATACCGGAATCATCATACTGTACTGTATACCGGAGCCCTCATACTGTACTGTATACCGGAGCCATCATACTGTACTGTAAACCGGAACCCTCATACTGTACTGTATACCGGAACCCTCATACTGTACTGTAAACCGGAACCCTCATACTGTACTGTATACCGGAACCCTCATACTGTACTGTATACCGGAGCCCTCATACTGTACTGTATACCGGAGCCATCATACTGTACTGTAAACCGGAACCCTCATACTGTACTGTATACCGGAACCCTCATACTGTACTGTATACCGGAACCCTCATACTGTACTGTATACCGGAGCCCTCATACTGTACTGTATACCGGAGCCCTCATACTGTACTGTATACCGGAGCCATCATACTGTACTGTAAACCGGAACCCTCATACTGTACTGTATACCGGAACCCTCATACTGTACTGTATACCGGAACCCTCATACTGTACTGTAAACCGGAACCCTCATACTGTACTGTATACCGGAACCCTCATACTGTACTGTATACCGGAACCCTCATACTGTACTGTAAACCGGAACCCTCATACTGTACTGTATACCGGAACCATCATACTGTACTGTATACCGGAATCATCATACTGTACTGTATACCGGAGCCATCATACTGTACTGTATACCGGAATCATCATACTGTACTGTATACCGGAATCATCATACTGTACTGTATACCGGAACCATCATACTGTACTGTACACTGGAACCATCATACTGTACTGTATACCGGAATCATCATACTGTACTGTATACCGGAACCATCATACTGTACTGTATACCGGAGCCCTCATACTTTACTGTATACCGGAACATCATACTGTACTGTATACCGGAACCATCATACTGTACTGTATACCGGAACCATCATACTGTACTGTATACCGGAACCATCATACTGTACTGTATACCGGAACCATCATACTGTACTGTATACCGGAGCCCTCATACTGTATTGTACACTGGAACCATCATACTGTACTGTATACCGGAACCATCATACTGTACTGTATACCGGAACCATCATACTGTACTGTATACCGGAACCATCATACTGTACTGTATACCGGAACCATCATACTGTACTGTATACCGGAACCATCATACTGTACTGTATACCGGAACCATCATACTGTACTGTACACTGGAACCATCATACTGTACTGTATACCGGAACCATCATACTGTACTGTATACCGGAACCATCATACTGTACTGTATACCGGAACCATCATACTGTACTGTATACCGGAACCATCATACTGTACTGTATACCGGAACCATCATACTGTACTGTATACCGGAACCATCATACTGTACTGTACACTGGAACCATCATACTGTACTGTATACCGGAACCATCATACTGTACTGTATACCGGAGCCCTCATACTGTACTGTATACCGGAACCATCATACTGTACTGTATACCGGAACCATCATACTGTACTGTATATCGGAACCATCATACTGTACTGTATACCGGAACCATCATACTGTACTGTATACCGGAACCATCATACTGTACTGTATACCGGAACCATCATACTGTACTGTATACCGGAACCATCATACTGTACTGTATACCGGAACCATCATACTGTACTGTATACCGGAACCATCGGGAACACCATAGCGTATACCGGAACCATCATACTGTACTGTATACCGGAATCATCATACTGTACTGTATACCGGAATCATCATACTGTACTGTATACCGGAACCATCATACTGTACTGTATACCGGAACCATCATACTGTACTGTATACCGGAACCATCATACTGTACTGTATACCGGAACCATCGGGAACACCATAGCGTATACCGGAAAGCCTATTTTAAACCATATATAGAAATCCAATATTTTGAAAACGCCACATTGCCTTTTGGAAACGTTTCTGTCATATGATCGAAACATCCTGATTTTAGATTCAATGTGGCCGTATACACATCAAAAGTAAAGAAACAATAAATGATGACTACATATCCAACCGATCGATCAACGACACCATACCCAGTACATCTTGTCATCATATGCGTGAGACAAAGAATTTAAGACCGAATGATTGTAACAGCTGCCGTCAAATCATCATTGCAAGTATGGAAGCAACAAGCTGGTATCCCGTGAGGAAGGCTAGAATACACCCATCAGATTCCTGGCAGGAACACATGAAAAATTCATAACGCCACAATTGTCTCGACGGCAGTATGACAACCCTTTTTGCATTAGGACCTACCGTCGTGTACCAATAAAACATCTTTATGACCTGGAAGAGTACTAAAGCTCTGTGTATGTAAAACGCTTAGTGCAGGAACTGCTCCTGATGACAATGTTTAACTGATTCGTTTCATGGTTAAATGGACTCTCATCATCATCATTCGTTCTTTTGTATCTAACGCAGTATAGTTTACGTTTTTGTGTGTACCGGCTCACACAACATACTCAGTGACCGGCTCACACAACATACTCAGTGACCGGCTCACACAACATACTCAGTGACCGGTTCACACAACATACTCAGTGACCGGCTCACACAACATACTCAGTGACCGGCTCACACAACATACTCAGTGACCGGCTCACACAACATACTCAGTGACCGGCTCACACAACATACTCAGTGACCGGCTCACACAACATACTCAGTGACCGGCTCACACAGCATACTCAGTGACCGGCTCACACAACATACTCAGTGACCGGCTCACACAACATACTCAGTGACCGGCTCACACAGCATACTCAGTCACCGGCTCACACAACATACTCAGTCACCGTCTCACACAACATACTCAGTCACCGACTCACACAACATACTCAGTGACCGGCTCACACAACATACTCAGTGACCGGCTCACACAACATACTCAGTGACCGGCTCGCCCTACATACTCAGTCACCGGCTCACACAACATACTCAGTCACCGGCTCACACAACATACTCAGTCACCGGCTCACACAACATACTCAGTCAACGACTCACACAACATACTCAGTCACCGGCTCACACAACATACTCAGTCACCGGCTCACACAACATACTCAGTCACCGACTCTCACAACATACTCAGTCACCGACTCACACAACATACTCAGTCACCGGCTCACACAACATACTCAGTCACCGGCTCACACAACATACTCAGTCACCGGCTCACACAACATACTCAGTCACCGGCTCACACAACATACTCAGTCACCGACTCACACAACATACTCAGTCACCGGCTCACACAACATACTCAGTCACCGGCTCACACAACATACTCAGTCCCCGGCTCACACAACATACTCAGTCACCGGCTCACACAACATACTCAGTCACCGGCTCACACAACATACTCAGTCACCGGCTCACACAACATACTCAGTCACCGGCTCACACAACATACTCAGTCACCGGCTCACACAACATACTCAGTCAACGACTCACACAACATACTCAGTCACCGACTCACACAACATCCACAGTCACCGGCTCACACAACATACTAAGTCACCGGCTCACACAACATACTCAGTCACCGGCTCACACAACATACTCAGTCACCGGCTCACACAACATACTCAGTCACCGGCTCACACAACATACTCAGTCACTGGCTCACACAACATACTCAGTCACCAACTAACACAACATACTCAGTCACCGGCTCACACAACATACTCAGTCACCGGCTCACAAAGCAAAATCAGCCGCCGACTCACATAACATACTCAGTAATCGACTCACGCAATACAATCAGCCACCGACTCACATTGTATATACTCAGTCACGGACTCATTCGATACAACCATGGACTGGCTCGATCTATTCAGCCACGGACTCAGTGCCGATATCCTCACCAATATTCTCAGCCACGGACTCGCCCGATACACTCGCCCGATACACTCACCCAATATACTAAGCCACGGACCCATTCGATACTCACCTGATTATAAGAAACCTTGATATAAATGATTAGATGTCAGTACAGCCTGGTGTATTGCGGTGTTTTCATTTTAAGAAACCAAAGCAAACATACATATTCATTCCTCCCATATGCAAACTTTCTCGATTTGGTACACGTGGTATTTGACCAAAGAACAAACTTTGTACACGCGTGCAATATGCACGTAAGGTTGTTCAATCTTACTTAAGTATCTTATAAACCAGTCAATCGAGAACCAGACAGATAAAGATTAAGGAAAATAACCGATAAACTAGAGTGATATACCCGATGATCGTTAACCTGTGGCAGCTATAATGACACGGGGAATAAATACTCACGAATACAATAGGACAAGAAAATGTAAACGATAAACATTAACCACATTGAGACAATGATGGATAAATTATCAGCTGGTCAGACGAATGTAGTCGATAAATATCAACTTTCGACAACAAAATGCTGACAGATAATGATGGGTGGAATTGTCCCCCCTGGCGTGATGCGCCCACAGACACCCACCAGTCTTACATACTAGATCTGACACTAGTTAGTGGCGAACTCGTGAGAATATTGTTGCAGACTCTTTGGGGAATTCATGTTGTACCGTGTAAAGTCTGCGGCCTGTCTAGCCAGTGTAATGGAGTGAGGAGGGTATGTCACCCATTGGTTTGGGAGGGTCGGTCACCCATAGGTGCGCGAGGGTATGTCACCCATTGGTTTTGGAGGGTCGATCACCCACAGGTGCCGGAGGGTGTGGCACCCATTGGTTTGGGAGGGTCGATCACCCACAGGTGCCGGAGGGTGTGGCACCCATTGGTTTGGGAGGGTCGATCACCCACAGGTGCGCGAGGGTGTGGCACCCAATGGTTTTGGAGGGTCGATCACCCACATGTGCGGGAGGGGGTGGCATGCATCGGTTTGGGAGGGTCGACCACCCACATGTGCGGGAGGGGGTGGCACCCATTGGTTTTGGAGGGTCGATCACCCACAGGTACGGGAGGATATGTCACCCATTGGTTTGGGAGGGTCGATCACCCACAAGTGCGCGAGGGTGTGGCACCCAATGGTTTTGGAGGGTCGACCACCCACAGGTGCCGGAGGGTGTGGCACCCATTGGTTTGGGAGGGTCGATCACCCACAGGTGCGCGAGGGTGTGGCACCCAATGGTTTGGGAGGGTCGATCACCCACATGTGCGGGAGGGGGTGGCACCCATTGGTTTTGGAGGGTCGACCATCCACAGGTGCGTGAGGGTGTGGCATGCATCCATTGGAGAGTTTATTAATTTATTTGATTCAAACATAATAACCTGTATGCTGATTACAGAATTAACCACGTTTTATTTCTCTAAATTCTAAATTGGTTTTACAGTAAGCTGAATAATACTTCCATTCTACTTGCGATAACCAAACGGTGAATGACAATTACGGAACCTTACCGTAATGTGAGATTAAAGCTTGATACCTGTGCGGAAACAAGCTGGGTTAATGCCCCTCACCGCCACCACACTAACAGGAATCATACAACCAAATTAATTTGAGATTATCGATCACGTGACTTGTTATTTTGTAAAATCGATAGTTTTGTTCGATTGATATGCGCGACTTTTACGACCGCTTAACAGCACACGGACAAGGAGTGTGTATACCACGCGCGTGAACGGAATACGTATATTGTTTTTAATCTATATTGATTAGGAAAATGTATTGTAACCTTCCGCTCAGTACACGGGTATTGATTCGATCGTGTAATTTGTATACGGAGGTCATGTTATCAACATGGCTCGGATATGAATACCTTAATCGTCGGTAACATATAGGAGTAGCAACCAGCACGTGACATGGATTTTAACAGGGACGTAACGGCAGCACATTTAATCTGTTACAACTATACAATGAAATAGGCAAACCAAAATAGGCTCAGCTAAACGCTATACAACAAACACACGAAAAATAAATAAATGAGTAAATAAATAAATAATCATCATTTAGGCGTAATTTTACTGGTAATACCACAAACTACACATCAGTGTCATTTTATTGGTGTTAATACCACAAACTACACATCAGTGTCATTTTACTGGTGTTAATACAACAAACTACACAACAGTGTCATTTTACTGGTGTTAATACAACAAACTACACATCAGTGTCATTTTATTGGTGTTAATACCACAAACTACACAACAGTGTCATTTTACTGTTAATACCACAAACTACACATCAGTGTCATTTTATTGGTGTTAATACCACAAACTACACATCAGTGTCATTTTACTGGTGTTAATACCACAAACTACACATCAGTGTCATTTTACTGTTAATACCACAAACTACATATCAGTGTCATTTTACTGGTGTTAATACCACAAACTACACATCAGTGTCATTTTACTGTTAATACCACAAACTACACATCAGTGTCATTTTACTGGTGATACCACAAACTACACATCAGTGTCATTTTACTGTTGATACCACAAACTACACATCAGTGTCATTTTACTGGTAATACCACAAACTACACATCAGTGTCATTTTACTGGTAATACCACAAACTACACATCAGTGTCATTTTACTGGTAATACCACAAACTACACATCAGTGTCATTTTACTGTTAATACCACAAACTACACATCAGTGTCATTTTACAGGTGTTAATACCACAAACTACACATCAGTGTCATTTTACTGTTAATACCACAAACTACACATCAGTGTCATTTTACTGTTAATACCACAAACTACACATCAGTGTCATTTTACTGTTAATACCACAAACTACACATCAGTGTCATTTTACTGGTGATACCACAAACTACACATCAGTGTCATTTTACTGTTGATACCACAAACTACACATCAGTGTCATTTTACTGGTAATACCACAAACTACACATCAGTGTCATTTTACTGGTAATACCACAAACTACACATCAGTGTCATTTTACTGGTAATACCACAAACTACACATCAGTGTCATTTTACTGGTGTTAATACCACAAACTACACATCAGTGTCATTTTACTGTTGTTAATACCACAAACTACACATCAGTGTCATTTTACTGGTAATACCACAAACTACACATCAGTGTCATTTACTGGTAATACCACAAACTACACATCAGTGTCATTTTACTGGTAATACCACAAACTACACATCAGTGTCATTTTACTGGTGTTAATACCACAAACTACACATCAGTGTCATTTTACTGGTGTTAATACCACAAACTACACATCAGTGTCATTTTACTGGTAATACCACAAACTACACATCAGTGTCATTTACTGGTAATACCACAAACTACACATCAGTGTCATTTTACTGGTAATACCACAAACTACACATCAGTGTCATTTTACTGTTAATACCACAAACTACACATCTGTGTCATTTTACTGGTAATACCACAAACTACACATCAGTGTCATTTTACTGGTAATACCACAAACTACACATCAGTGTCATTTTACTGGTAATACCACAAACTACACATCAGTGTCATTTTACTGGTAATACCACAAACTACACATCAGTGTCATTTTACAGGTGTTAATACCACAAACTACACATCAGTGTCATTTTACTGTTAATACCACAAACTACACATCAGTGTCATTTTACTGGTGATACCACAAACTACACATCAGTGTCATTTTACTGTTAATACCACAAACTACACATCAGTGTCATTTTACTGGTAATACCACAAACTACACATCAGTGTCATTTTACTGTTAATACCACAAACTACACAACAGTGTCATTTTACTGGTGTTAATACCACAAACTACACATCAGTGTCATTTTACTGGTGTTAATACCACAAACTACACATCGGTGTCATTTTACTGGTAATACCACAAACTACACATCAGTGTCATTTTACTGGTAATACCACAAACTACACATCAGTGTCATTTTACAGGTGTTAATACCACAAACTACACATCAGTGTCATTTTACTGGTAATACCACAAACTACACATCAGTGTCATTTTACTGGTAATACCACAAACTACACATCAGTGTCATTTTACTGTTAATACCACAAACTACACATCAGTGTCATTTTACTGGTGTTAATACCACAAACTACACATTAGTGTCATTTTACTGGTAATACCACAAACTACACATCAGTGTCATTTTACTGTTAATACCACAAACTACACATCAGTGTCATTTTACTGGTGATACCACAAACTACACATCAGTGTCATTTTACTGTTAATACCACAAACTACAAATCAGTGTCATTTTACTGGTAATACCACAAACTACACATCAGTGTCATTTTACTGGTAATACCACAAACTACACATCAGTGTCATTTTACTGTTAATACCACAAACTACACATCAGTGTCATTTTACTGGTAATACCACAAACTACACATCAGTGTCATTTTACTGTTAATACCACAAACTACACATCAGTGTCATTTTACTGGTGTTAATACCACAAACTACACATTAGTGTCATTTTACTGGTAATACCACAAACTACACATCAGTGTCATTTTACTGTTAATACCACAAACTACACATCAGTGTCATTTTACTGGTGATACCACAAACTACACATCAGTGTCATTTTACTGTTAATACCACAAACTACAAATCAGTGTCATTTTACTGGTGTTAATACCACAAACTACACATCAGTGTCATTTTACTGGTAATACCACAAACTACACATCAGTGTCATTTTACTGTTAATACCACAAACTACACATCAGTGTCATTTTACTGTTAATACCACAAACTACACATCAGTGTCATTTTACTGGTAATACCACAAACTACACATCAGTGTCATTTTACTGTTAATACCACAAACTACACATCAGTGTCATTTTACTGGTGTTAATACCACAAACTACACATCAGTGTCATTTTACTGTTAATACCACAAGCTACACATCAGTGTCATTTTACTGGTGTTAATACCACAAACTACACATCTGTGTCATTTTACTGGTAATACCACAAAATACACATCAGTGTCATTTTACTGGTAATACCACAAACTACACATCAGTGTCATTTTACTGGTAATACCACAAACTACACATCAGTGTCATTTTACTGGTGTTAATACCACAAACTACACATCAGTGTCATTTTACTGGTAATACCACAAACTACACATCAGTGTCATTTTACTGGTGTTAATACCACAAACTACACATCAGTGTCATTTTACTGGTAATACCACAAACTACACATCAGTGTCATTTTACTGGTAATACCACAAACTACACATCAGTGTCATTTTACTGGTGTTAATACCACAAACTACAAATCAGTGTCATTTTACTGGTAATACCACAAACTACACATCAGTGTCATTTTACTGGTAATACCACAAACTACACATCAGTGTCATTTTACTGGTGTTAATACCACAAACTACACATCAGTGTCATTTTACTGGTGTTAATACCACAAACTACACATCAGTGTCATTTTACTGGTGTTAATACCACAAACTACACATCAGTGTCATTTTACTGTTAATACCACAAACTACACATCAGTGTCATTTTACTGTTAATACCACAAACTACACATCAGTGTCATTTTACTGTTAATACCACAAACTACACATCAGTGTCATTTTACTGTTAATACCACAAACTACACATCAGTGTCATTTTACTGGTGTTAATACCACAAACTACACATCACTGTCATTTTACTGGTGTTAATACCACAAACTACACATCAGTGTCATTTTACTGGTAATACCACAAACTACACATCAGTGTCATTATACTGTTAATACCACAAACTACACATCAGTGTCATTTTACTGGTAATACCACAAACTACACATCAGTGTCATTTTACTGGTGTTAATACCACAAACTACACATCAGTGTCATTTTACTGGTAATACCACAAACTACACATCAGTGTCATTTTACTGGTGTTAATACCACAAACTACACATTAGTGTCATTTTACTGGTAATACCACAAACTACACATCAGTGTCATTTTACTGTTAATACCACAAACTACACATCAGTGTCATTTTACTGGTGATACCACAAACTACACATCAGTGTCATTTTACTGTTAATACCACAAACTACAAATCAGTGTCATTTTACTGGTGTTAATACCACAAACTACACATCAGTGTCATTTTACTGGTAATACCACAAACTACACATCAGTGTCATTTTACTGTTAATACCACAAACTACACATCAGTGTCATTTTACTGTTAATACCACAAACTACACATCAGTGTCATTTTACTGGTAATACCACAAACTACACATCAGTGTCATTTTACTGTTAATACCACAAACTACACATCAGTGTCATTTTACTGGTGTTAATACCACAAACTACACATCAGTGTCATTTTACTGTTAATACCACAAGCTACACATCAGTGTCATTTTACTGGTGTTAATACCACAAACTACACATCTGTGTCATTTTACTGGTAATACCACAAAATACACATCAGTGTCATTTTACTGGTAATACCACAAACTACACATCAGTGTCATTTTACTGGTAATACCACAAACTACACATCAGTGTCATTTTACTGGTGTTAATACCACAAACTACACATCAGTGTCATTTTACTGGTAATACCACAAACTACACATCAGTGTCATTTTACTGGTGTTAATACCACAAACTACACATCAGTGTCATTTTACTGGTAATACCACAAACTACACATCAGTGTCATTTTACTGGTAATACCACAAACTACACATCAGTGTCATTTTACTGGTGTTAATACCACAAACTACAAATCAGTGTCATTTTACTGGTAATACCACAAACTACACATCAGTGTCATTTTACTGGTAATACCACAAACTACACATCAGTGTCATTTTACTGGTGTTAATACCACAAACTACACATCAGTGTCATTTTACTGGTGTTAATACCACAAACTACACATCAGTGTCATTTTACTGGTGTTAATACCACAAACTACACATCAGTGTCATTTTACTGTTAATACCACAAACTACACATCAGTGTCATTTTACTGTTAATACCACAAACTACACATCAGTGTCATTTTACTGTTAATACCACAAACTACACATCAGTGTCATTTTACTGGTGTTAATACCACAAACTACACATCACTGTCATTTTACTGGTGTTAATACCACAAACTACACATCAGTGTCATTTTACTGGTAATACCACAAACTACACATCAGTGTCATTATACTGTTAATACCACAAACTACACATCAGTGTCATTTTACTGGTAATACCACAAACTACACATCAGTGTCATTTTACTGGTGTTAATACCACAAACTACACATCAGTGTCATTTTACTGGTAATACCACAAACTACACATCAGTGTCATTTTACTGGTGTTAATACCACAAACTACACATCAGTGTCATTTTACTGTTAATACCACAAACTACACATCAGTGTCATTTTACTGGTAATACCACAAACTACACATCAGTGTCATTTTACTGGTGTTAATACCACAAACTACACATCAGTGTCATTTTACTGGTGTTAATACCACAAACTACACATCAGTGTCATTTTACTGGTGTTAATACCACAAACTACACATCAGTGTCATTTTACTGGTAATACCACAAACTACATATCAGTGTCATTTTACTGGTAATACCACAAACTACACATCAGTGTCATTTTACTGTTAATACCACAAACTACACATCAGTGTCATTTTACTGGTGTTAATACCACAAACTACACATCAGTGTCATTTTACTGTTAATACCACAAACTACACATCAGTGTCATTTTACTGTTAATACCACAAACTACACATCAGTGTCATTTTACTGTTAATACCACAAACTACACATCAGTGTCATTTTACTGTTAATACCACAAACTACACATCAGTGTCATTTTACTGTTAATACCACAAACTACACCTCAGTGTCATTTTACTGGTAATACCACAAACTACACATCAGTGTCATTTTACTGTTAATACCACAAACTACACATCAGTGTCATTTTACTGGTGTTAATACCACAAACTACACATCAGTGTCATTTTACTGTTAATACCACAAACTACACATCAGTGTCATTTTACTGGTAATACCACAAACTACACATCAGTGTCATTTTACTGGTAATACCACAAACTACACATCAGTGTCATTTTACTGTTAATACCACAAACTACACATCAGTGTCATTTTACTGGTGATACCACAAACTACACATCAGTGTCATTTTACTGTTGATACCACAAACTACACATCAGTGTCATTTTACTGGTAATACCACAAACTACACATCAGTGTCATTTTACTGGTGTTAATACCACAAACTACACATCAGTGTCATTTTACTGTTAATACCACAAACTACACATCAGTGTCATTTTACTGGTAATACCACAAACTACACATCAGTGTCATTTTACTGGTGTTAATACCACAAACTACACATCAGTGTCATTTTACTGGTGTTAATACCACAAACTACACATCAGTGTCATTTTACTGGTGTTAATACCACAAACTACACATCAGTGTCATTTTACTGGTAATACCACAAACTACATATCAGTGTCATTTTACTGGTAATACCACAAACTACACATCAGTGTCATTTTACTGTTAATACCACAAACTACACATCAGTGTCATTTTACTGGTGTTAATACCACAAACTACACATCATTGTCATTTTACTGTTAATACCAAAAACTACACCTCAGTGTCATTTTACTGGTAATACCACAAACTACACATCAGTGTCATTTTACTGTTAATACCACAAACTACACATCAGTGTCATTTTACTGGTGTTAATACCACAAACTACACATCAGTGTCATTTTACTGTTAATACCACAAACTACACATCAGTGTCATTTTACTGTTAATACCACAAACTACACATCAGTGTCATTTTACTGTTAATACCACAAACTACACATCAGTGTCATTTTACTGTTAATACCACAAACTACACATCAGTGTCATTTTACTGTTAATACCACAAACTACACCTCAGTGTCATTTTACTGGTAATACCACAAACTACACATCAGTGTCATTTTACTGTTAATACCACAAACTACACATCAGTGTCATTTTACTGGTGTTAATACCACAAACTACACATCAGTGTCATTTTACTGTTAATACCACAAACTACACATCAGTGTCATTTTACTGGTAATACCACAAACTACACATCAGTGTCATTTTACTGGTAATACCACAAACTACACATCAGTGTCATTTTACTGGTAATACCACAAACTACACATCAGTGTCATTTTACTGGTGTTAATACCACAAACTACACATCAGTGTCATTTTACTGTTAATACCACAAACTACACATCAGTGTCATTTTACTGTTAATACCACAAACTACACATCTGTGTCATTTTACTGTTAATACCACAAACTACACATCAGTGTCATTTTACTGGTGTTAATACCACAAACTACACATCAGTGTCATTTTACTGGTAATACCACAAACTACACATCAGTGTCATTTTACTGGTAATACCACAAACTACACATCAGTGTCATTTTACTGGTGTTAATACCACAAACTACAAATCAGTGTCATTTTACTGGTGTTAATACCACAAACTACACATCAGTGTCATTTTACTGGTGTTAATACCACAAACTACACATCAGTGTCATTTTACTGGTAATACCACAAACTACACATCAGTGTCATTTTACTGTTAATACCACAAACTACACAAGTGTCATTTTACTGGTGTTAATACCACAAACTACACATCAGTGTCATTTTACTGGTGATACCACAAACTACACATCAGTGTCATTTTACTGGTAATACCACAAACTACACATCTGTGTCATTTTACTGGTGTTAATACCACAAACTACACATCAGTGTCATTTTACTGGTAATACCACAAACTACACATCAGTGTCATTTTACTGGTAATACCACAAACTACACATCAGTGTCATTTTACTGGTGATACCACAAACTACACATCAGTGTCATTTTACTGGAGATACCACAAACTACACATCAGTGTCATTTTACTGGTAATACCACAAACTACACATCAGTGTCATTTTACTGTTAATACCACAAACTACACATCAGTGTCATTTTACTGGTGTTAATACCACAAACTACACATCAGTGTCATTTTACTGGTAATACCACAAACTACACATCAGTGTCATTTTACTGGTAATACCACAAACTACACATCAGTGTCATTTTACTGGTAATACCACAAACTACACATCAGTGTCATTTTACTGGTAATACCACAAACTACACATCAGTGTCATTTTACTGGTAATACCACAAACTACACATCTGTGTCATTTTACTGGTGTTAATACCACAAACTACACATCAGTGTCATTTTACTGTTAATACCACAAACTACACATCACTGTCATTTTACTGGTGTTAATACCACAAACTACACATCAGTGTCATTTTACTGTTAATACCACAAACTACACAACAGTGTCATTTTACTGGTGTTAATACCACAAACTACACATCAGTGTCATTTTACTGGTGATACCACAAACTACACATCAGTGTCATTTTACTGGTAATACCACAAACTACACATCTGTGTCATTTTACTGGTGTTAATACCACAAACTACACATCAGTGTCATTTTACTGTTAATACCACAAACTACACATCAGTGTCATTTTATTGGTGTTAATACCACAAACTACACATCAGTGTCATTTTACTGGTGTTAATACCACAAACTACACATCAGTGTCATTTTACTGGTAATACCACAAACTACACATCAGTGTCATTTTACTGTTAATACCACAAACTACACAACAGTGTCATTTTACTGGTGTTAATACCACAAACTACACATCAGTGTCATTTTACTGGTGATACCACAAACTACACATCAGTGTCATTTTACTGGTGTTAATACCACAAACTACACATCAGTGTCATTTTACTGGTAATACCACAAACTACACATCTGTGTCATTTTACTGGTGTTAATACCACAAACTACACATCAGTGTCATTTTACTGGTAATACCACAAACTACACATCACTGTCATTTTACTGGTAATACCACAAACTACACATCAGTGTCATTTTACTGTTAATACCACAAACTACACATCACTGTCATTTTACTGGTGTTAATACCACAAACTACACATCAGTGTCATTTTACTGTTAATACCACAAACTACACATCAGTGTCATTTTACTGGTGATACCACAAACTACACATCAGTGTCATTTTACTGGTGATACCACAAACTACACATCAGTGTCATTTTACTGGTAATACCACAAACTACACATCAGTGTCATTTTACTGTTAATACCACAAACTACACATCAGTGTCATTTTACTGGTAATACCACAAACTACACATCACTGTCATTTTACTGGTAATACCACAAACTACACATCAGTGTCATTTTACTGTTAATACCACAAACTACACATCACTGTCATTTTACTGGTAATACCACAAACTACACATCAGTGTCATTTTACTGTTGATACCACAAACTACACATCAGTGTCATTTTACTGTTAATACCACAAACTACACATCAGTGTCATTTTACTGTTAATACCACAAACTACACATCAGTGTCATTTTACTGGTGATACCACAAACTACACATCAGTGTCATTTTACTGGTAATACCACAAACTACACATCAGTGTCATTTTACTGGTAATACCACAAACTACACATCAGTGTCATTTTACTGTTAATACCACAAACTACACATCAGTGTCATTTTACTGGTGATACCACAAACTACACATCAGTGTCATTTTACTGGTGATACCACAAACTACACATCAGTGTCATTTTACTGGTAATACCACAAACTACACATCAGTGTCATTTTACTGGTAATACCACAAACTACACATCAGTGTCATTTTACTGGTGATACCACAAACTACACATCAGTGTCATTTTACTGGTAATACCACAAACTACACATCAGTGTCATTTTACTGGTAATACCACAAACTACACATCAGTGTCATTTTACTGGTGTTACTACCACAAACTACACATCAGTGTCATTTTACTGTTAATACCACAAACTACACATCAGTGTCATTTTACTGTTAATACCACAAACTACACATCAGTGTCATTTTACTGGTAATACCACAAACTACACATCAGTGTCATTTTACTGTTAATACCACAAACTACACATCAGTGTCATTTTACTGTTAATACCACAAACTACACATCAGTGTCATTTTACTGTTAATACCACAAACTACACATCAGTGTCATTTTACTGGTAATACCACAAACTACACATCAGTGTCATTTTACTGGTGTTAATACCACAAACTACACATCAGTGTCATTTTACTGGTGTTAATACCACAAACTACACATCAGTGTCATTTTACTGTTAATACCACAAACTACACATCAGTGTCATTTTACTGGTGTTAATACCACAAACTACACATCAGTGTCATTTTACTGGTAATACCACAAACTACACATCAGTGTCATTTTACTGTTAATACCACAAACTACACATCAGTGTCATTTTACTGGTGTTAATACCACAAACTACACATCAGTGTCATTTTACTGGTAATACCACAAACTACACATCAGTGTCATTTTACTGGTAATACCACAGACTACACATCAGTGTCATTTTACTGGTGATACCACAAACTACACATCAGTGTCATTTTACTGGTGTTAATACCACAAACTACACATCAGTGTCATTTTACTGGTGTTAATACCACAAACTACACATCAGTGTCATTTTACTGTTAATACCACAAACTACACATCAGTGTCATTTTACTGGTAATACCACAAACTACACATCAGTGTCATTTTACTGGTGTTAATACCACAAACTACACATCAGTGTCATTTTACTGGTGTTAATACCACAAACTACACATCAGTGTCATTTTACTGGTGTTAATACCACAAACTACACATCAGTGTCATTTTACTGGTAATACCACAAACTACACATCAGTGTCATTTTACTGGTAATACCACAAACTACACATCAGTGTCATTTTACTGTTAATACCACAAACTACACATCAGTGTCATTTTACTGTTAATACCACAAACTACACATCAGTGTCATTTTACTGGTGTTAATACCACAAACTACACATCAGTGTCATTTTACTGGTGTTAATACCACAAACTACACATCAGTGTCATTTTACTGGTGTTAATACCACAAACTACACATCAGTGTCATTTTACTGTTAATACCACAAACTACACATCAGTGTCATTTTACTGGTAATACCACAAACTACACATCAGTGTCATTTTACTGGTGTTAATACCACAAACTACACATCAGTGTCATTTTACTGTTAATACCACAAACTACACATCAGTGTCATTTTACTGGTGTTAATACCACAAACTACACATCAGTGTCATTTTACTGTTAATACCACAAACTACACAACAGTGTCATTTTACTGGTGTTAATACCACAAACTACACATCAGTGTCATTTTACTGTTAATACCACAAACTACACATCAGTGTCATTTTACTGGTGTTAATACCACAAACTACATATCAGTGTCATTTTACTGGTGTTAATACCACAAACTACACATCAGTGTCATTTTACTAGTGTTAATACCACAAACTACACATCAGTGTCATTTTACTGGTAATACCACAAACTACACATTAGTGTCATTTTACTGGTAATACCACAAACTACATATCAGTGTCATTTTACTGGTAATACCACAAACTACACATCAGTGTCATTTTACTGGTAATACCACAAACTACACATCAGTGTCATTTTACTGGTGTTAATACCACAAACTACACATCAGTGTCATTTTACTGGTAATACCACAAACTACACATCAGTGTCATTTTACTGGTAATACCACAAACTACACATCAGTGTCATTTTACTGGTAATACCACAAACTACACATCAGTGTCATTTTACTGGTGTTAATACCACAAACTACACATCAGTGTCATTTTACTGGTGTTAATACCACAAACTACACATCAGTGTCATTTTACTGGTAATACCACAAACTACACATCAGTGTCATTTTACTGGTGTTAATACCACAAACTACACATCAGTGTCATTTTACAGTTAATACCACAAACTACACATCAGTGTCATTTTACTGGTAATACCACAAACTACACATCAGTGTCATTTTACTGGTGTTAATACCACAAACTACACATCAGTGTCATTTTACTGGTGTTAATACCACAAACTACACATCAGTGTCATTTTACTGGTGTTAATACCACAAACTACACATCAGTGTCATTTTACTGGTAATACCACAAACTACACATCAGTGTCATTTTACTGTTAATACCACAAACTACACATCAGTGTCATTTTACTGTTAATACCACAAACTACACATCAGTGTCATTTTACTGTTAATACCACAAACTACATATCAGTGTCATTTTACTGGTGTTAATACCACAAACTACACATCAGTGTCATTTTACTGGTGTTAATACCACAAACTACACATCAGTGTCATTTTACTGGTAATACCACAAACTACACATCAGTGTCATTTTACTGGTGTTAATACCACAAACTACACGTCAGTGTCATTTTACTGGTAATACCACAAACTACACATCAGTGTCATTTTACTGGTGTTAATACCACAAACTACATATCAGTGTCATTTTACTGGTGTTAATACCACAAACTACACATCAGTGTCATTTTACTGGTGTTAATACCACAAACTACACATCAGTGTCATTTTACTGGTGTTAATACCACAAACTACACATCAGTGTCATTTTACTGGTAATACCACAAACTACACATCAGTGTCATTTTACTGGTGTTAATACCACAAACTACATATCAGTGTCATTTTACTGGTGTTAATACCACAAACTACACATCAGTGTCATTTTACTGGTAATACCACAAACTACACATCAGTGTCATTTTACTGGTGTTAATACCACAAACTACACATCAGTGTCATTTTACTGGTAATACCACAAACTACACATCAGTGTCATTTTACTGGTGTTAATACCACAAACTACACATCAGTGTCATTTTACTGGTGTTAATACCACAAACTACACATTAGTGTCATTTTACTGTTAATACCACAAACTACACATCAGTGTCATTTTACTGGTGTTAATACCACAAACTACACATCAGTGTCATTTTACTGGTAATACCACAAACTACACATCAGTGTCATTTTACTGTTAATACCACAAGCTACACATCAGTGTCATTTTACTGTTAATACCACAAGCTACACATCAGTGTCATTTTACTGGTAATACCACAAACTACACATCCGTGTCATTTTACTGTTAATACCACAAACTACACATCAGTGTCATTTTACTGGTAATACCACAAACTACACATCAGTGTCATTTTACTGGTGTTAATACCACAAACTACACATCAGTGTCATTTTACTGGTAATACCACAAACTACACATCAGTGTCATTTTACTGGTAATACCACAAACTACACATCAGTGTCATTTTACTGGTGTTAATACCACAAACTACACATCAGTGTCATTTTACTGTTAATACCACAAACTACACATCAGTGTCATTTTACTGGTGTTAATACCACAAACTACACATCAGTGTCATTTTACTGTTAATACCACAAACTACACATCAGTGTCATTTTACTGGTAATACCACAAACTACACATCAGTGTCATTTTACTGGTGTTAATACCACAAACTACACATCAGTGTCATTTTACTGGTAATACCACAAACTACACATCAGTGTCATTTTACTGGTAATACCACAAACTACACATCAGTGTCATTTTACTGGTAATACCACAAACTACACATCAGTGTCATTTTACTGGTGTTAATACCACAAACTACACATCAGTGTCATTTTACTGTTAATACCACAAACTACACATCAGTGTCATTTTACTGGTGTTAATACCACAAACTACACATCAGTGTCATTTTACTGGTAATACCACAAACTACACATCAGTGTCATTTTACTGGTAATACAACAAACTACACATCAGTGTCATTTTACTGGTAATACCACAAACTACACATCAGTGTCATTTTACTGGTAATACCACAAACTACACATCAGTGTCATTTTACTGTTAATACCACAAACTACACATCAGTGTCATTTTACTGGAGATACCACAAACTACACATCAGTGTCATTTTACTGTTAATACCACAAACTACACATCAGTGTCATTTTACTGGTAATACCACAAACGACAAGGGTCATACTGTATATACGGAATATTAACAAGTGTATTAGAGAGATATTCTGGACAAGTATGTTAAACTTTGCAGCAAAATTTGCACAACTGCATCTATTTTAGTTCTGATGGAAATCAGACGCCTCATTTTACCATGTGTATATACAAATATTGAATACTTAATTTGTAGAAGCTCCATTTAGATCTACGTAGCTATAGATTGAGTTCCGGAGTTTCCAATACGCTAACTTTTATATTGGTCGGGGGTATTCCCACCAATTTTACTTGTCCAAACTGATCACGGTAAAGAAACTGTTTTAAAAGTTTTCAGATTGATTCCTTAAAAGGTATATTTCCAGAACAGAGAAGTCAGAACTCTTGTTCGGATTATCGTTCTAGTCTATAACGAGGGGTTATGGTGAACCCCAATCAACACATTGTACACTGAATTAGTACGAACAATAATTGTATAATAGGTAAGATTCAACACGACGCACTTTATGTAAGGTTTAGCCAAGAACGAATAAGTATACTATGCCTATACTACTCTTCGGCAGGTATGAAACCGGTTCCATTACTGCCATAGCAACCCCGATGTGATCACAGGGGTTCGTTACAAATGATATGATGGAATGAACAATTAACTACTGCGGATGTTAAAAAATATATGTTTGTTTGAAAATAGGCGCCACGTTGAGGTCAGGAAGTTATGTTCGTCCCAAGTGTAGGGATATAATTATGTATACGTGTACATCTCACATTTGTACCGAACCCCTATGATGTGATTCACATCTCATATATCATATCATTTGATTCGAACCCCTATGAAGTGATTCACATCGGGTCGTATTATGTATATGATTATTTATTCAAGGGATAAAAAGCATGATTCTGGTATCTATAATCAATATTCAATCCATAAACATGCATATTACGTCATTTCTTCAATATTAATTGGTAAACTTCAAAAAGACACACAGAGAAATCCATTCGAATACACTGCCATCTTTGATACAAATGTCAAGGTAAGTTTCCCCATAAGAAAATCGATATAAAATGATGCTAATGAGATTCCCCGCGATATTTCAACAGACAAACGGATCCTGAGTTATATACCTCGGTCAGCAATGTCAATATTCTGAAACTGAATCATTTCACCAAGTCAGATACACTTTCTTCACCTGACTTACAAAAAATAGGGAACAGATTTCTGATCATATAATTATTATTATTTCATCGTCCATATATGGTCACGAATACCATATTTGGATCAACATCCTCGCGAGAGTTGTCTGAGAAGTGTCATGGTAGATGACTTAAACAACTCCGAGTAGTATAATATTGGGAGGGCGTATTAAAGGTTTTCAAATTTCTTGACGGTAGACTAATTTGCATTAGAATTGTCTATTTATAGCAGACAGCATTGTAAAGTTACACGACATGTTAGGTTGAGCCCAACACACGACATGTTAGGTTGAGCACAGCACACGACATGTTAGGTTGAGCGTGACACACGACATGTTAGGTTGAGCGTGACTCACGACATGTT
Organism: Pecten maximus; assembly: GCF_902652985.1. Lineage (NCBI taxonomy): Eukaryota > Metazoa > Mollusca > Bivalvia > Pectinida > Pectinidae > Pecten > Pecten maximus. The sequence goes on along the minus strand of NC_047018.1, from coordinate 13,804,468 downwards.
AGGTTGAGCACAGCACACGACATGTTAGGTTGAGCGTGACTCACGACATGTTAGGTTGAGCGTGACACACGACATGTTAGGTTGAGCGTGACACACGACATGTTAGGTTGAGCGTGACTCACGACATGTTAGGTTGAGCGTGACTCACGACATGTTAGGTTGAGCGTGACTCACGACATGTTAGGTTGAGCCCAACACACGACATGTTAGGTTGAGCACAACACACGACATGTTAGGTTGAGCACAACACACGACATGTTAGGTTGAGCCCAACACACGACATGTTAGGTTGAGCACAACACACGACATGTTAGGTTGAGCACAACACACGACATGTTAGGTTGAGCACAGCACACGACATGTTAGGTTGAGCGTGACTCACGACATGTTAGGTTGAGCGTGACTCACGACATGTTAGGTTGAGCCCAACACACGACATGTTAGGTTGAGCACAACACACGACATGTTAGGTTGAGCACAACACACGACATGTTAGGTTGAGCACAGCACACGACATGTTAGGTTGAGCGCGACACACGACATGTTAGGTTGAGCACAACACACGACATGTTAGGTTGAGCACAGCACACGACATGTTAGGTTGAGCCCAACACACGACATGTTAGGTTGAGCACAGCACACGACATGTTAGGTTGAGCACAGCACACGACATGTTAGGTTGAGCACAGCACACGACATGTTAGGTTGAGCGTGACTCACGACATGTTAGGTTGAGCGTGACACACGACATGTTAGGTTGAGCACAACACACGACATGTTAGGTTGAGCACAACACACGACATGTTAGGTTGAGCGTGACACACATGTTAGGTTGAGCGTGACACACGTTAGGTTGAGCAGGACACGCGACATTTTACGTAAATGAGGACGCCCGATTCTGTAGGTTTATCTATGATATATCAACATATATCCATGGTATATCAACATATATCCATGGTATATCAACATATATCCATGGTAATTTAAGTAACCAACAGCTGTCATTATAAATCAATACATTCCTGTCTTATGTAAATTGAGTGCAGTGAAATACAGCAGTTTTCTCTATCTTATTGCTTTTTTCCAATGCTGTAAAATCTGTAAACAATACTTGGCTCAATTTCCATTTAGTGTATTCAGATTGACATTTAGATGACAGAACACGTGTCAGCTTTCAAAACGGACAATAAATATCAACGTAAAACATGTGCAACTAAATAACGAGGTGACTTTGTAGCGATATTGAAATGTTAAGTTTCAGGGCTCCGATCTATATGGTTGGCGGAGGCTACCATGGAAAAATGACAACGCTGGGAGACAAGACTTGACACATCGAAGGTCAGCAAGCAGACGGCCTACATCAGTTCGACGGCGGGAAAACTCCCTGTACAGTATGCAACATGTAATTGTAGGTCTAATCGACGGCTATTATACCCCATCCTCTATCGATTTGTCGATACTCTGTAAGCCCACATATGGGGACTAAATCATCCAATTAGGTGATGTCCGTCCTGATACTACATGGAGAGGAGATGAATGCTGCCATAATTAGTTTACTTAACCTTGTTTACCGATAAACAAATACTAACTATGGGCACGTTCAGCAGCCGAAATTGAATCAAATGAATTTATATCGTCCATCGGAGAACATATTATACTGGGGAGGCAATGTTGGAAGCTGTTCACTCGCTCGCGATTCCCGCCCACGCACGCGCACACAGCTGTTGTAGGCACAGTGGTATTGATAACACACTTTAATGTGAACGCACGCTTACACCCGACTATCGTGTATATCAAAAGGATTCATTAAAATACTTCTGTGTACAGTGGAAACAGAAATGATCTGTATTCCAGGCAGAGCATCGCTTAGTCAATTAGTCAGACGGCGTCAAACTGTGGCCAGACCATTCCGTTCACCAAGTAAACAACACACATAAAGTTACATGTACACTATGACCTTGTATGTTGACCTTTCTGTATAATACACAGAGAAGGATTTTTATTTTTATGTAAATAATCATAATAAGATGTTTAAATTGGTCCGTAATATAGTTGCATTGGAACCTTCTATTATCAGCAATGCCAAAGCAATGTTGGCCTATAACAACGTGACTATCGATATCTACTGAACGTATGTAGGCCTATAACAACGTGACTATCGATATCTACTGAACGTATGTAGGTCATAACAACGTGACTATCGATATCTACTGAACGTATGTAGGCCTATAACAACATGACTATCGATATCTACTGAACGTATGTAGGCCTATAACAACACGACTATCGATATCTACTGAACGTATGTAGGCCTATAACAACGTGACTATCGATATCTACTGAACGTATGTAGGCCTATAACAACGTGACTATCGATATCTACTGAACGTATGTAGGTCATAACAACGTGACTATCGATATCTACTGAACGTATGTAGGCCTATAACAACATGGCTATCGATATCTACTGAACGTATGTAGGCCTATAACAACGTGACTATCGATATCTACTGAACGTATGTAGGTCATAACAACGTGACTATCGATATCTACTGAACGTATGTAGGCCTATAACAACGTGACTATCGATATCTACTGAACGTATGTAGGCCATAACAACACGACTATCGATATCTACTGAACGTATGTAGGCCTATAACAACGTGACTATCGATATCTACTGAACGTATGTAGGCCATAACAACATGACTATCGATATCTACTGAACGTATGTAGGCCTATAACAACGTGACTATCGATATCTACTGAACGTATGTAGGCAGTTACATATGTTTTATAAGGAGATCTATCGTAAAACTTTGCGAGGCCGACGTTCCGAAAACCAAACAGCAATTGCATTTGTTTTTTAGGAAATTGAATTTAAGTAAAACGATATTTTTTCTTTTCAATCTACCTAAGTTGTTCGTTTAAAGCTATCACCATAGAGGTGGCCCTCCCCCGCCCTCCAACACATGTTATACCCTCCCTAAACATTAACCATTACGGAATCACCACGGCCATACGCGTCTTCGTTGGCGTTGGCAACATAAGTATTATTTCACAAACAACTATTCAATATTGTTTCATAAAAATGTAAAAAGCACGGAGTTTTGGAACTTCTCGAGGAAGCAACATCGGTGTCTGTATCTGGTACCGACCTAACGAGATAGCCCCAGGGACTCTGTCGGAAGCTTTGTGTACGTCCAGGGACACTATCGGAAGCTTTGTGTACGATATGTAGACATATCCCAGCTTGCGCGTGCTTAACGTCATGCGGTGCATGTCAGTTAATGGTATCAATTAGTTATAGTTGCAGAGGTATCCGTTTACCAGAGGTATCTGTTTACAAGATCTTTCCACTGACAAAGTGAATAAACAAACAAATCATGTACATATAAAATGTACAGTGGTTGTATCCGATCTTAAAGTCTTTTGTATATCCACTATACAGGAATGTACGTAATATAACTACAATATCTTATACTCGGGTTTTAAACGGTTACAGAAAATATATGTATGGCTCAGTTTGATTTTTTTTATATGTTCTGAAGCTGAAACGTTAAGCTAACAATGCCTCTGTCTATCAGTGATAGGCTCAGGTAAACGTGCAAATGGATGGAAGGCCCAGATTAACAGGAGCTACTCAAGGAACACCCGATTCGGAAATGCACGTGCACAATATTTCTGTATTGTATTGCATACAGACGATCACCAGCTGGTGCAGTGTGTATGTGTACACGCATTGTAACACCACCCACAGCCTTGTCATAAACATTCATACGAATACTGTTTTTCCACGAGCTTTCTGGCCATGAATACGTCATAAAAAACTATATTTATATTATTGTGCAAAAACGATAAGGAAAAATATAAATGAAATAAACTTTTGTAATTAAAATCATACTTACCCTCGCAGCCATAGACGTAGTTGGTTTTTCTAATAAATCCCATATTTTCTGACGCCATTTGGCAAGAGACCCGGTACCAAAATCTTCCTCGTCTCTTTGGCGCAGACTTTCTGCCTCCTTACGAATTTCCTCATAAACATGCTCCTTTTTCTGGTGATATTTATGCTGACAACACGACTCTAGATACAGCTCGTCCACTCCCCAATACTCGAGGTCTTCACTAAAGGAGAGTACACACATTTCCTCCACTAAATGAAGTTTACCCGTGCGATAGAAGTTTAAAATGGAAGCAAAAGATCGGGGGTGTCGATCAAAGAAGTATTCGTTTTCTGCTAGTGAGTAATCGTCACATATCTCCAGGAGACTTTCCGGGGTATTACACGAGCGAAGTTTGCCCAGTCGGGTATGAGGCATACGGTCCAATGTACGCCACATAACCTCATGTTTTACCCCTCCGACGTTTAATATTACCCGTTTCATAATTTGTTTGCTTCTAATAATGCCATTGAAATCCGGCGTAGATCCATTCACCTCAGTAGAATAATAGCGCGAATTGAAGTGTTGCTGTGTGTGTTGGAGTTCCACCTCCCCCGGAACACCCATATTCACTGCGGGATGAGCCACCGAGGATACATTCTCAAAGGTCGTGTTTGAAACGCCTAGTGGATATACTGGAAGTGCAGCGGCAGTGGTAACAGGGTTGGGTGCTATTTTTACCTCCTGTCTACTACTTGCCTCCCGTAGCTTACGAGTAGTAGAGGAGTCCTTTGGTGTTGATTTCTCACTACTCCCTACCGAGTCACGTTTGCGTTTTTCCTGCTGACGTAACGCAGCTCCCCGCGCGGAAGACAAACCTAAATGTCCAGCATCACTGTCTCGAGCCTGCCCGGACCCCGAGCTGTGATTTACAAACATTTTAAAGTTATTAGTTCATGTTATATCAACAATGTTCGTGAATAAATATAAGAGAAAAAAGTAATATGAAAAAGCAAGACAAAAAAGAGAAAGGTTCAATATGTTTTTATAAAATGCATCACTTGAAGTCTGTTCATTTTGTCAAAGGTCACAAAGTCAAGGTCATAATTTGAACGGTCAAAACAAGCAAAATAGCGTAGACTTACTCACATACCGGCACGTGGATACACAATAGACAAATAGGGAAGCGCGGGAGTTTACAGATGACCACTGCACTGGACTCACATACAGTACTTAGATGCCAAATGACGTCTGAGGCATAACGACACTGACAAAAACTTCAGAATGGGATACGGACACAAAATAGACGACACAAAGGTGGGAATGACATCATAGTGTCCACAAACCAAGCATCTTCGTGACGTCATAGCTGAAACATCCTAACAGGACACTGACGTATTATGACGTATGATGACAGCGTGACCGAGTCACTGACGACGTGGTGTTCTGTTGTTTGGAGAAGGAAACACTTAAACGGCTGTCGGGGCAACAAGCTGCATGCAAAAAAACAAACAATACGGATGGTTACCTCTAAGTTAAAACACAACCCTGAGATTAGCCGACCTATTGTATATAGCTGACAGGACTATTGATATCGATATGGTATCGGACTAATGCACTCTGCAGTAGGCCGGTCATGGTCGACTTGGCTAGGGTAACAGTACATGTATTAATGCTGTTACTATTAAAGGATTCAGTTACTACTCCTGAAAGATTCTCCAGTAATTAACATACTATTATGACTGAAGTTCAGTTTTACATTTTTTTTGTCACTATTTTACACAATTACTTAACTTTCTTGGAGTTGCTGTTACATATACTCCTAGTTTATAAAGCCGACAGAGCTAGCTAATTATTATACGACTATTAGCGAAACCGATATAGTGACGAAGTGAAACGTTGTCCGACAAAAAGACCAATTTGTAGAGTAGAGTGCTGGCTAGTGTTAAAACAGTGATATACAGCATGCAATACATACACACACATGCAGGGGACGAGGGAGTCTCGCATTGTCGACTTGGACTGAATATCGAAGCTTCATGACAATGCACAGCAGGGTGACATGTATCCCTCTAAATGTCGCGAAAAGATTAATGTATGACATGAATAGATTCATTTATGACGTCATTGTTACAAGGAACTCTCTGACTCTTCCTAAAATTAGTTATCTTGTCAACTGCGCCAACATATTCCAAACACATTTCTTTAAACAAAAGGCCTGATTTTAATAAGCAGTTTCAAGACTGGTAATCTCGTTGGCACTCGCAGAATAAATGGATGCTAATAACTAGCAAAAGAAATAAAAACGTAGCTTTTAAATTGTACACGCATTCTGATTAAACACTTCTGGAGAATATACCTTGAGCATGGGGGTAAATATACAAGACTTGTGAAAATGGTAATTCCTCGAATTTAAAACATCAATGTATAATATAACCATTGAGAGAGAGGGAAATGTGCGCGGTCAACATTTTTCTCTTGAAGTGTAGAACAAAGACGAATGACATCAAGTATACCTAATCCTGGCTGTGATCCCAGGAACCCTGCACAGATTTGGTTTTCCAAGTCAGTTCCGGTAAAATCGATATCAGCCATGACTATAATTACACTGTTCATCCAAAAACACATCTTAATTATGACAATTTAGCCGGAATAGTCTCAATTCGTCAGTATAACAATTTATTAGAATCATCGCTGACGTCACTAGAAATCACATGTGGTTATTTGTTGCCGGACAGTGCGATATATTTCCTCACGCATGTAGCCAGACAGAAAAATTGCCAAAATCTATGGTGTATAGTTAAAATTTTCTTGTTTGAACAAAAAAAACCAAAAACAGCCAGCAATTTCATGAACATCTGGTTTCACAACGTTAAGTACAAATGTATTTTAAACAGGAAAATGTGTACATCATCCCACCTCCCGTACATTATCCTCACTCCCGTACATCATCCTCACTCCCGTACATTATTCTCAATCCAGTACATCATCCTCAATCCCGTACATTATCCTCACTCCCGTACATTATCCCCACTCCCGTACATCATCCTCACTCCCGTACATTATTCTCAATCCAGTACATTATCCTCTCTCCCGTACATTATCCTCCCTCCCGTACATCATCCCCACTCCCGTACATTATCCTCACTCCCGTACATTATCCTCACTCCCGTACATTATCCTCCCTCCCGTACATTATCCTCCCTCCCGTACATCATCCTCACTCCCGTACATCCCCACTCCCGTACATTATCCTCAATCCCGTACATTATCCTCCCTCCCGTACATCATCCTCACTCCCGTACTATATCCTCCCTCCCGTACATTATCCCCACTCCCGTACATTATCCTCCCTCTCGTACATTATCCTCCCTCCCGTACATTATCCTCCCTCCCGTACATCATTCTCACTCCCGTACATTATCCCCAATCCCGTACATCATTCTCACTCCCGTACATTATCCTCCCTCTCGTACATTATCCTCACTCCCGTACATTATCCTCCCTCCCGTACATTATCCTCAATCCCGTACATCATTCTCACTCCCGTACATTATCCCCACTCCCGTACATTATCCTCCCTCCCGTACATTATTCTCAATCCCGTACATTATCCTCCCTCCCGTACATTATTCTCAATCGCGTACATTATCCTCAATCCCGTACATCATCCTCACTCCCGTACATTATCCTCACTCCCGTACATTATCCTCCCTCCCGTACATTATCCCCACTCCCGTACATTATCCCCAATCCCGTACATTATCCTCATTCCCGTACATTATCCTCACTCCCGTACATTATCCTCACTCCCGTACATTATCCTCACTCCCGTACATTATTCTCAATCCAGTACATTATCCTCACTCACGTACATTATCCTCACTCCCGTACATCATCCTCACTCCCGTACATTATCCTCAATCCCGTACAGTATCCTCACTCCCGTACATCATCCTCCCTCCCGTACATCATCCTCACTCTCGTACATTATCTTCAATCCGTACATTATCCTCAATCCCGTACATTATCCCCAATCCGTACATTATCCTCAATCCCGTACAGTATCCTCACTCTCGTACATCATCCTCCCTCCCGTACATTATCCTCCCTCCCGTACATCATCCTCACTCTCGTACATTATCTTCAATCCGTACATTATCCTCAATCCCGTACATTATCCCCAATCCGTACATTATCCCCAATCCGTACATTATCCTCAATCCCGTACATCATCCTCACTCCCGTACATCATCCTCACTCCCGTACATTATCCTCCCTCTCGTACATTATCATCCCTCCCGTACATTATCCTCAATCCGTACATTATCCTCAATCCCGTACATTATCCCCAATCCCGTACATTATCCTCAATCCCGTACATTATCCCCAATCCCGTACATTATCCTCAATCCGTACATTATCCTCCCTCCCGTACATTATCCTCACTCCCGTACATTATCCTCAATCCCGTACATTATCCTCACTCCCGTACATTATCCTCACTCCCGTACATCATCCTCCCTCCCGTACATCATCCTCACTCCCGTCATTATCCTCAATCCCGTACATTATCCCCGATCCCGTACATTATCCTCACTCCCGTACATTATCCTCTCTCCCGTACATTATCCTCACTCCCGTACATCATCCTCACTCCCGTACATTATCCTCACTCCCGTACATTATCCTCCCTCCCGTACATTATCCCCCCTCCCGTACATCATCCTCACTCCCGTACATTATCCTCCCTCCCGTACATTATCATCACTCCCGTACATTATCCTCCCTCCCGTACACCACCCTCACTCCCGTACATTATCCTCCCTCCCGTACATTATCCTCCCTCCCGTACATCATCCTCACTCCCGTCATTATCCTCAATCCAGTACATTATCCTCACTCGCGTACATTATCCTCCCTCCCGTACATTATCCTCCCTCCCGTACATCATCCTCACTCCCGTACATTATCCTCCCTCCCGTACATTATCCTCACTCCCGTACATTATCCTCCCTCCCGTACACCACCCTCACTCCCGTACATTATCCTCCCTCCCGTACATTATCATCCCTCCCGTACATTATCCTCAATCCCGTACATTATCCTCAATCCCGTACATTATCCTCAATCTCGTACATTATCTTCAATCCTGTTGTTAATAAAATCATTCATATTTTATTTACTCTTGGTTTAAAAAGTGAAAAAATTCTTTTAAAAGTTAGAATCTGACAATATAGATCCCACATGTTTCCATCAAAGATATGAGTGCCGATACTGTATCGCCAGAGTAGTTAACACAGTTTAGTAAAAAATAAAGTGACATTGGACGGTTAAATAAGACATAGTACACATGCCGATATTCAGTGGCCAAGTCGACAAGGCGTTCGTGTTGTGGAGGTGGTCGATAAAAGAAGGGGTGTGTACTGTCAACATTTATTATGTACGCGTATGCAGATGAGGTGTAAAGCTCAGTGTAAAATATACAAGTGAATTTGATAAGATACGAATAGAAAAAAAGGCATGCTGATTTGGAATGGAACTGAAATATAAAGTGTCAATACAATAATGGTTGATAATGTTCAGTCTGTGATCTAACACTATATACAGAACACTATTATCATAACCAGTGCAAGGTGCGCAGTTCAATATCCAATAATATGTAGTTAGATATAAATTGCAAGTTTCACAATAATGATTGTTCACAGCTCTGCAAGTATAAGTGGAGGAGCGTGTGGATACTTTTAAGTTAAAGTGTGTTCAACTGGAATAGAAACAGTGAGGAGACAGTTTGGATGTTACTAGTTCCTGTTTTATTGGATTCGATCATTGGTTTACTAATTAAAACTGTATCTATTCTGTGTAGCTACATGTACATTTAATTTAAATACATATTAAACCACACAACTGATTACTGTAGTAAACCGATTCACCTAGATAAAAGTTATGAATGACTGAAACTGTAGTTAATTTGTTCTCTCGTCCCACATAAACGGTAACTGTAATAGTTGTACCGCCCTAGATAACCGGTAAAAGTAGTTAAATAAGTTTCCGACCCTACTTAACCTGTAACTGTGGTTAATTAGTGACCCCTCCCTATATAACTGGTAACCGTTAATGAGTTAACCGGTCCTCTCTTTAACTGGTAACCGTTAATGAGTTGTCCCTACCTACATAACTCGTAACTGTAGTTAATTAATTGTTCCTCCCAAAATAACTGGTAACTGTAGTTAATTAACTGTTCCTCCTTACATAACTGGTAACTGTGGTTAATTAGTTGGCCCTCCCTTCAAAACTGGTAACTGTAGTTAATGAGTTAACCAGCCCTCTCTTTAACTGGTAACTGTAGTTAATTAACTGTTCCTCCTTACATAACTGGTAACTGTGGTTAATTAGTTGGCCCTCCCTACATAACTGCTAACTCTAGTTAGTTAGTTAACCGACCCTCACTTTAACTGCTTACTGTAGTTAATTAGCCGTTCCTCCTTACATAACTGGTAACTGTGGTTAATTAATTGTTGATCCCTACATTATTGTTAACTGTAGTTATTTAATTGTTAATCCCTACATAACTTGTAGCTGTAGTTGTTCCTCCCAACTAACCTAATAATTTAGTTAAGTAATTGTCGTGTACATTTTAACCTACGACCACAAGGTTATACCACAGTGTTACTATATTTTGATTCAGGCGTGAAACCTTTATCTTACATGTTTACCAGAGCCTCATTCCCAGAGAATGCCACACGAAGATATATTTAACGTCGTAAATCGACGTCACAATGGTAGCCACTCAAGCCTGCATACCTTCGCGGCGGGAGGAACACATGTTATCATTAAAATGCTTTAATATTATCTATATACCCATCGGTGCCTAGTGAAAAGGCAGAAACTTATAATGATGGGCTATGCATAGTTATAGATAAATATAGCATAAATGTTGCAATGCATACTATATCAATAAAAATGTCAGGCTCACATGTATACGTATATTAGGGTAGTATGATATATTTAGCAAACAAACATCGACAACAATTAAAGGATGACAAGCAACAAACATACCCATCAGCTACTGCGGCGGTCCCAACGTGCAACATCGGAATGAAGGTTAAAGCGGCCGTGAGGGGTTGAGGGGGGACAGACAACTCTGTGTCCATTCCACCCCCATATCGTGGTAGGAAACCTCACTACCACCACCATATATAGCTCTACAAGTTTGTCACACATACACACATATATAGCTCCAGTATTGCCTCCGCCACCACACAAAGGACGCTTCCGTTCACAATACTTATGAATTCCAAACCAGACTAAGCACGTGAACAGTAGCAACGGGAGCTAATTGACAATATGATAATATTTAAACGTATAATTAATCAACCAATCAATCAACTGATAGATTAATCACGTGAAATATACAACTCTATGAACACACGTCCATCATTACAATAAATCATGAATGACCATTTTCCGAGATTAATTTGTTGTTTTTGGATGTCACCTGGTCGACTTGGCGCCCGGGTACAGCTGGCCGCTTTCTAACACCATCACGGCAGGTGGTCCCGGATACCACTCCTTAATGTATCTACACCGTACCCAATACTGTCAGTGTAGCGTTGTGACATCACGGCATAATCAACATCGTGATGGCGAATGCGTGTGTCATGTGACTTTGTTCCGGTGTGATGTTGACGACAACACGACAGTTCAAGATAGCTAAGCTTAAAGCCAGGCTTTCTCGCCTCAAATCCCAATTCCCATTGACAAACAGAACGTCGTCGGGTCTAACGGTTTCCGTGGTTGACAATTGAACCTGTGGTGGAAATGACCTATAGCAGCTTCCCGGGTCTGCTCCAGTCGTTAGTATATCGATCCAATGAACATGTGAAGGCGACACTTGGGGAGCTGGTGCCGCAAGAACGCACAGCGTACCTTGTCACACAAAGCTAAGCGGACTTGTCAGCGTGTACCTGCTAGCCAGCTCGACACTGGCTCTAAAAAAAGGCAGCTCGCTTACGAAAAATTCCAACTGTTCATACGTGCGCTATTGCTGCTACCTGACAAGTGTCAGAAGACATATACAGTTTTACACTTGCACAGCAGAAATCATGTCCGGTACATAACATGCTCACATTAACATCGATGAAAGGCAAACGTTGACCGTTGAGCGACTGATCGAGCGTAAAGCACAAGGCGTATCGTACATTATTGATACATTATCCCCAGTAATGTCTACGGCAGATCACATTAGACTAGCTGCTTATCACCCTGCCTGTTGCAAACATCCAGGTTTAACTAGGAACACCAGATTATCACCGACCACAAACTTGCAGTGCCGTACTTGCTCGACTGGAATCGACACAAATTTCCAAAGACATCGTTAATAAATAGTCGTCCAATCGTATTCATGGAAAGCCGGAGACGGCATATAACAGAGTATCAGAAAAAGGCGGGAATTCCCAGGGGAGCAGACGAGATTCTCCCGACAAAGGAAACCGATTCTCGTATCAAAGCTCCATCTTGTAGCATAGATATGTACAGGGAAATTGTGATAAACCAAGGACCATGATATTAACATCAATCAATGAAGTAAGAAATGGCCGGTGTCACGTTTCAAATTCTTCAAGACAAGACATCAGATGCCTGTAGCGTTCGTTGGAAATGTGGAGTAAAAGCATACACCACAATACTGATCAACATAGAATTTATTTTAGGCATTGATCAGGTGACTTTGTATGAACGATCACTTAGTGAGGCCCAGGGATTCTGATAGAGCTAGGCAGGTCCTACTCGACTGAGGAGCGGCCAGTCAGACGGACCACAATGCTGTGACAATGCGGGTATTACAGCACCTACCTCAGCAAGCTTTAGGCGAGACGAGAAAATGGTTTTGGAGACTGGTACGAATTCCTTATCACAAAAGTTGTTTACAGCACTTGGTCAGTAATAAAACATTTACATGTGAAGAATTAACAGGCTTATTCAATACAAAGCGAGACTAGAAATTCAACAAATGTTTTTTTTATCTATAGAAAGATAAGCTGATTTTTCATTGGTAACGTATTCAGCATAACAGGTTCATACAAATGGGTTTGGCTGTCATAGAGAAAGACTAAAGATTTAACCACGCAACAAATGCCAACACAATCAGCAGCCGATGAGACAGAAACAAAACTAATACGGACCTGTTGTCAGGGCTCTTAACACACAGAATAAGGTTTTCATTACATGTCAATTTCATGTCAACGTATAAAATCTATTGAAAACTGTTAATTTTTTAATCAATGAAACAATAAACTTCCGGATGACATGTTCTTCGTCGTTTACGTGTCGGCTCTATCCTAATGCTGCAGAACACATTTGAACGGAAGTACATCTGTGCAGATAATACACTGATTTAGACACAGGGTTGGTAACATTGAAGGATTTTATCTCAAAGTACAAAGCTTTGTTAGCTCGGCTCATCGTTTCACGAGCCTTTGAAGTTATCTAACAACAGATTCGATCAAAAGCATGTGTATATGTGTTGGTATAGATCAATGCTGACGTGTTTTATTCAGGAAGTAATGTGATGTGATCGGTTATGTGTGTGTATCTCTTATATCATACTAGTTCCGGAATCACAGTACCGTCATCGTTTATTTTCATATATATAACATTACACTCATTCCGGAATCACAGTACCTCCATCAATTATTTCTTTGTCTATTACAACAAAGTCAAACACAGATCTGCTGTCTCCCTAGTACTTTCGCGGCTACATCGTGCCACTCTTCAGGGGAGAAAGCAGATCTGTGTTTGACTTTTTATTTTATTTTGATTTACCGTCACATGGACACTTTAACTTTATTCTATATACAAATATATTTTTCAGAATGTTTATCCTTGTATGCACTTAATTACTTGTTACTCGTGATAGAGATGTATGTTATCAAAGGTTTAGCCACAGCTGTCATATATCACACTCTTAGATATGTTAAGCCTATCATACGTCATGTATGTATGCTTGCTGTTGATTGATTATGTTTTTTGTATAAATAAGCTGTAATAACGGGCCTCCATTCTCTATCCCTGATTGGTGATGCATCATGGTGGCAGTTGTCGTTAGCCGTATCACTGATGTTGTGTCGTCTACAAATGCTCTTTCTCTAAGACTGATGGATCGACTTGTTCTGAAATCTCACAGAATACGAGAAATCTCGAGACTTTGTGCATGTCGTAACAGAGTCTCTGATAAATACACAGTGTCAGAGAACGAAAATACCCGATAAGTCTATTCCTGATAAAGTTCTGGGAGTGAAAGGCACAGGAGATACCAGTAATCGTCACATTCATGAAAAATACAAGGTCCGAGAGAAAGGGCGAGCAGGAATCACCACATCCATGAAAAATACAAGGTCTGAGAGAAAGGGCGAGCAGGAATGATCACATCTATGAAAAATACAAGGTCCGAGAGAAAGGGCGAGCAGGAATCACCACATCCATGAAGAATACAAGGTCTGAGAGAAAGGGCGAGCAGGAATGATCACATTCATGAAAAATACAAGGTCTGAGAGAAAGGGCGAGCAGGAATGATCACATTCATGAAAAATACAAGGTCTGAGAGAAAGGGCGAGCAGGAATGATCACATCCATGAAAAATACAAGGTCTGAGAGAAAGGGCGAGCAGGAATGATCACATCTATGAAAAATACAAGGTCTGAGAGAAAGGGCGAGCAGGAATCACCACATCCATGAAGAATACAAGGTCTGAGAGAAAGGGCGAGCAGGAATGATCACAATTACGAGAAATACAAGGTTTGAGAGAAAGGGCGAGCAGGAATGATCACATTTATGAAAAATACAAGGTCTGAGAGAAAGGGCGAGCAGGAATGATCACATTCATGAAAAATACAAGGTCTGAGAGAAAGGGCGAGCAGGAATCATCACATTCATGAAAAATACAAGGTCTGAGAGAAAGGGCGAGCAGGAATGATCACATTCATGAAAAATACAAGGTCTGAGAGAAAGGGCGAGCAGGAGTCATCACATTCATGAAGAATACAAGATTTAAGAGAAAGGGCGAGCAGGAATTATCACAATTATGAAAAATACAAGGTCTGAGAGAAAGGGCGAGCAGGAGTCATCACATTCATGAAAAATACAAGGTCTGAGAGAAAGGGCGAGCAGGAGTCATCACATTCATGAAGGATACAAGATTTAAGAGAAAGGGCGAGCAGGAATGATCCCAATTATGAAAAATACAAGGTCTGAGAGAAAGGGCGACCAGGAATGATCACATTCATGAAGAATACAAGATTTAAGAGAAAGGGCGAGTAAGAATGATCACAATCCTATTAAGAAAATAGGATATGAGAAGGCTTAGCAAGAATAATAATATTCCTGATAGAACACAAAAAAGAATATAAAAGGAGAGAAGTAGTCATTATATTCATATAAAAAAGGTTAAGTATGAATCACCATATTCCAGTGAAAACACAAGTTATCAGAGAGAGGGAGAGCGGGTATCATCATATTTATAATACGAAAAGCAGGGTCACTGAGAAAGGTCTAGCAAGAATAACAATATTCCTGTTAAAGCAAAAGGTCTGGTCATATTACTGTTAAACCCTTACAATAGAGGATCTGATAGTGAGGATTGTTTTGAATTAGGCATGTTACTGCTAAACCGTAAAAACAAGATCTTAGAGCGACGAATAGATGAAATAATCATATTACTGTTCAACATTAAAAAAAAAGAAACATCATCTGAGACGAGTACCTCAAATAGCCATATCACTGATCAACGGTAAAAAAAATCTGAGAGTGAGGAATACATGACACCCTGGAATACATTAAACCGTCACATTACTATTAAACAGAAGGTCTTTGTGCGAGAAATACCTGGAATAGTCATATTCCTGGAAAAACCGAACGACGTCCGAGAGCTAGAGTCATATTGCTGATAAAACACTAGGTCTGGGAGACATAGCTACTACTATGCGATTACGTCTGGAAATAGATAGCCATATTGATTTCAGGGAACATGCCATTTTGTATTTAAGTGAAACTGATATGTGTCCTGTAGGATGTGTCAGGAGGACAATACAGCAATCCCGTCACACACGTCACAAAATTAACTCCCAATACAGCTAACGTGATCCAATCACGTTTTATTATGATATTTACTGACATTGTATTGATGAATGGAGTTCGTCATTGTTTTACGTCATCAACATCAATACCTATTACAAAGATCCCTATCGGTTTTTACAACCACACATACATGTACATGTGTGTTGATGACAATAATAACACGTTTTATACGTACATGTATTTGTTTTAATGAGTTCCACGATGTGCAATAGATAACAAGGACAAAACTGTTTGAGAAATATTTGATTTTAAGAAATGCGAACTTTACAGTTGGATATGATGATTCCTATTTGCACTTTGAATTTAAGTTGCATATTTGGTTTTTAAGAACGGTCTTCCTTTGTACGAGATGCATGCGGGTAGTGTACGTGTGTGTGTGTGTGTGTGTGTGTGTGTGTGTGTGTGTGTGTGTGTGTGTGTGTGTGTGTTTTAGGAGGCTCTGGTATGTTTGTGTTTATCTTCTTGGGATAGCCCGGAATGTCGATTTTATAGTGCTACCTCACTGAAACATACTGCCGACACCCAACAGGACACCCCGCCCGGTCGCATTATACTGATAACCAGTCGTCCCACTCCCAAACATTTTGAGCGCTAAGCAGGAGTAGCCACTATCATTCCTATAGATCTAATATGTCTCGCTGTTCTCGACCATGTTTGGCTGAATTATGACTTGCAGTTTTTGAGCAACGGATCTAAACTGAAAACTTTAAAGTGAAATGATAAATTAAGTGAAACTAAATTACTTTATCAAATTTATTTTGAAGAGTTTTAACACCTGTATAACATCTTCTAGAAGAACACGAAGAAAAACAAAAAACTGA
Organism: Pecten maximus; assembly: GCF_902652985.1. Lineage (NCBI taxonomy): Eukaryota > Metazoa > Mollusca > Bivalvia > Pectinida > Pectinidae > Pecten > Pecten maximus. The sequence continues at coordinate 13,787,631 of NC_047018.1, read as the reverse complement.
ACTGACTTTTAAATTCAATTGTATTTCATTTGGTTAAACAAAATATAGTGAATTTCGCAATTGTATTTCATTTTGAAGATTAGGCTGTAAGAATATATCAATTTCATTCATATTGTTTAAAAAAAAGTTGCAAAACATTATCTTTTTAAAATGTTTTATCAATTAAAGTGTATAAATCCTAACTGTTGAATTACATTTTCTAAATCACGGAAGGAAATACTATGTGTTTCAGGAAAAAACAAGGAGAGTAAAACCAGATGATGTCCGAAGGGTAAAGAATCTTATTATGTTTCATTAAGGAAACACGCAATATAAATCAGAGTTCCGACTGATGCCACGAGAACCACAGTAGCGATAAGGAAATTATTAGGGAATACAATTATAAGCACCACACCACTATAATAGATAAAATACAATATTTCCAAAGGAGCATCAACATCTCTCTCCTATCGTGTTCAGAGCAAGGTTATCAGCGCCGACATGAAAACATATCGGGTCTAAAAACAGTGGTCTTACCCTAAAAAGGAAAAGTCAGCAATTGTCGAGTCCACATGAAAACAAATAAGGTCTGAAATAGTGGTCTTACACTAAAATAAGGGAAAGTCTGTGATTGTGAAATCCAAACATTGAAGAGTATTCTTGGTCATATATAACAAATTTATCGAGTGTACAATAATCTTATGACAACGATATATATCTGAAAGAAAAAAAAAATGAAATAATTGGGAAAAACAAGTTATTTGTTGTATGGAAGACAAAAATTCGCCCAAGAGTGCTAGTGTTCATATTACAGTAAAGCTAAGATCAGCCAAGCTTCTCGCCAAACTATCTCAGAACCAAACATGTGCATTCATTTTGATTAAGAAATTCATCTATGTACAATTGATACAAGAGTATATATAGTTAATTTTTGAACTGTACAAGTTTATACCGTCATTTTTTCTAATTAACATTAACATGTATAAACAATACATATAGTTCTGTACACCTTTATAAGTGGTAGGTTTATCTCTAACCATATATAAAATGATAGCTATTGTTCTGTACACGTTTATACAATGTAAGAGGTAGCTTTATCTCCATCCATATAACAATAGCTAGCCATTTATAAAACAACATCACACAGAGCTTTATCCCAAAATTTACAGAGAATTCGTACATTCATATCTTACGTTAAACACAAGATCCCGTCCCCCCCCCCCCCCCCCCCCCCCCCCCCCCCCCCACACACACACAATAGGTTGATGACATAAAGATGATAAGTATATACGTACGTAAGTCACCTTCCCTTACACTGCCATTCCCAGTCACCACATCAGACTCGACGTATAGGGAGAACGTTCACTTACCAAATTATGCCATGTATAACCGTGATGGATGGTTCGGGATGCTTTGAGTTTATCAACTTCCTAATTATTTTCTTAGATAACCTATTTATCCGAAATGGATTTTCACGCAAAGCCCATCTAAAGTGCGACATCAATTTCTGCTTCTTATCAAGCGCTGTTAATTGGAGAGTTCCCCCAGTCTGTATAATATAAGTCTTTGAGAAATATTCAGAAAACGAGTTAATAATGATGTACAAATGTGAAGACGTGTAAACCCAATTAGGTGCAATGCAGTATAATATGTAATGTATCGGATCGAGATCTGACAATACCATTTGTGGGGAGTGTATTGTTTCAACCACCTGTTATACTGGCGACACGTACCCAGTGAAATAGATTTGTGAGTTAAAGCATGATACCGCGGAAATGTTCAAATCACAAGAATTTAATTATATGTCACGCCTGTACCGCTTTGTCAGTATAGTAAGTTTTAATCAAACTTGAAAATTCACTAAAACTACAGTATCGTTACAAAACCCCAAATCACCTCTACATTATTGAAGCACCCTGTATACATTATAGACACGTGTAAATATTGATGTATTGCAAAACAAACATCACATCTCGCAAAATCACTAATTCTCAAAACTCACTTTTTTTCTGAAAACTGAGAAGAAAATTGATCTTATTTATCATAAAATTTATTCCAGTTTGGCTATAAACTAATTTTTAAGTCAATTGGAGAAACAACAATTGTAAAATGGTTTTGTTTTAAAGTAAACAGTAATGATACAGTGAATGGTGTTTAAGGAAGTACATATGAGGGACAAAAGTCGTTCTATCATACCTCTAAAACAAAGTGCCGACGTATCTACTGTATGCATTTACTTTAAATTTTCTTTTTGTGCCCGTAAATGTACGACTACGCGCATGTGTAACGCTAGTTTGTATCAAGCGAAACATTATTTGTGAAAAACGTTTTTACTCTCAATTGTTAGTGTAGAACCTATCCCCAGTTGTTTACCCGAGCGACGTGTTCTCTTCACAATAGGTACAAGTAGGCCATTTATCATATACGTCTCATTGTTGGTGACGATTAGGAAAGTTCTGTACTGAGGAGAAAAATTAATGTTACATCCATCTTTCGCGTTGGTGACGCAAGACAAGAATCAATAACAGCCCTAGCTTTGACTGTAAGTTTAACATTTTTTTTATAGATTTTAACTTCACTGACATGTGGAAACTGGGAACCTTAAGAATCTCCGAGGCAATATTTCCTGTTTCTATGTGGTTTTGAAAATGAATCAATTTACAATTAATTAAGGAGTGTATTAATTATACAATAATGCATACAATTAGCCATTATAAAATCATTCGTAATGTTAATATTTGGGTATGGGAAGAATAATTGTTATACCAGAAAAAAAAAAAAAAACCCAGTTCAATGCGGTCGCCAGTGAAAAATAGAGTCCAAGTTATCAAAATCAAAACGGGTGATTATGTAGAAATCCGATATCTCTACTCCCAGTAAAGTATGTCAGATTTCTGTTACTACAGTGAGGAGAATCTATGACAGCTGGTATCAGCACAATGTGCCATGTTAACGAATCTTACACAATTTGATGACAGACTTTATGATATACAACAAATGTTGGCAGTTTGTGTAATCCGTGATGATCTTCTCTAGTTCTGTTATCTTAATGTTAAAGCTAAAAGGAATACATGTTATGTATTTAGTAACACGGACATCACACCTTCATGTTTAGTAACACAGGCATTAAACCTTCATGTATTTAGTAACACGGACACTGCACCTTTATCTATTTGGTTACACGGACATTACACGTTCATGTTTAGTAACACGGACATTACAACTTCATGTATTTAGTAACACATACACTGCACCTTTATCTATTTAGTAACACGGACATCACACCTTCATGTATTTAGTAACACGAATAGTACACCTTTGTACATTAAGAAACATGGATATTAAACCTTTTTGTATTTAGTAACATGGACTTTACACCTTTGTACATTTAGTAACATGGATATTAAACCTTTTTGTATTTAGTAACATGGACTTTACACCTTTATGTATAAATTTTAATAACAGACATTACACCTTCATATATTTAACAACACGGACATTACATCTCTTTTGTTTTAGTAAAATGCCTAAACGTCAATTCTAGAAAATCTAGAAATAAGGTCAAGTAAAGAGAGCTATAGATGGATGGTACACTAGCGCGGTGATTTAGTAAACAGCCGACTCAGTGTAGTGTCGTTTTAGGTTATATTTTGCCAATAATTGATTCGCGGCCAAGTTTAATTCGGTAACAGGTTAATGGCATCTTGTTATTCAGTTACACTCAACACATTAAAACGTTCTAGTTGATATCTGTACAGGGACCATGTACCGGTGTAAACATACAAACCTACATGTCTTATTAATATATATCACTTTACATGACCGTTAACTGTCCCGAATGAGTGTATCCTAACATTAATTCAATATTTATACCCAGCATAGCGTACACACAGATTGGCATCATGTTACTGTGCCACTCACACCCAGAATCTGGTTTCGTCTCCAAACAATAGTGGTTAGCTTATCGTGTTTTAAATAATAAATAATGTTCTGTATATAACAATAAATTACTGGAATGGTATTTCATATTATGCGTCTTTTAATCAATATATGAAACATTCAAGTATTAGTTTGGAGACAGGATTATTGATGTAATAAACAGCTGTCGTAATTTTAACGGCATAAAATGACTATTACGACAGTCGTAACGATAACTGTTCCGACAAATTCCTCGTAATGTCCCAGTATTGAATAATCTGACAACTGTTCCATATTGTCGTAATAGTGATTAATCCGACAACTGTTCCATATTGTCGTAATAGTGATTAATCCGACAACTGTTCCATATTGTCGTAATAGTGATTAATCCGACAACTGATCCGTATTGTCGTAATAATGACTGCCCGACAACATTCCCGTACATTCGTAAAACGCTGTCGTAGTGATGGCTGCCACGGCAACTGTCCCGTACTGTGGTAATAATGACTGTCCCGACAACTGTCCCGTACTGTGGTAATAATGACTGTCCCGACAACTGTCCCGTACTGTGGTAATAATGACTGTCCGACAACTGTCCCGTACTGTGGTAATAATGACTGTCCCGACAACTGTCCCGTACTGTGGTAATAATGACTGTCCCGACAACTGTCCCGTACTGTGGTAATAATGACTGTCCGACAACTGTCCCGTACTGTGGTAATAATGACTGTCCGACAACTGTCCGGTACTGTGGTAATAATGACTGTCCCGACGACTGTCCCGTACTGTGGTAATAATGACTGTCCGACAACTGTCCGGTACTGTGGTAATAATGACTGTCCGACAACTGTCCCGTACTGTGGTAATTATGACTGTCCCGACAACTGTCCCGTACTGTGGTAATAATGACTGTCCTGACAACTGTCCCGTACTGTGGTAATTATGACTGTCCCGACAACTGTCCCGTACTGTGGTAATAATGACTGTCCCGACAACTGTCCCGTACTGTGGTAATAATGACTGTCCGACAACTGTCCCGTACTGTGGTAATAATGACTGTCCGACAACTGTCCCGTACTGTGGTAATAATGACTGTCCGACAACTGTCTCGTACTGTGGTAATTATGACTGTCCCGACAACTGTCCCGTACTGTGGTAATAATGACTGTCCCGACAACTGTCCCGTAGTGTGGTAATAATGACTGTCCGACAACTGTCCCGTACTGTGGTAATAATGACTGTCCCGACAACTGTCCCGTACTGTGGTAATTATGACTGTCCCGACAACTGTCCCGTACTGTGGTAATAATGACTGTCCCGACAACTGTCCCGTACTGTAGTAATAATGACTGTCCGACAACTGTCCCGTACTGTGGTAATAATGACTGTCCCGACAACTGTCCCGTACTGTGGTAATAATGACTGTCCCGACGACTGTCCCGTACTGTGGTAATAATGACTGTCCCGACAACTGTCCCGTACTGTGGTAATAATGACTGTCCCGACAACTGTCCCGACGACTGTCCCGTACTGTGGTAATAATGACTGTCCCGACAACTGTCCCGTACTGTGGTAATAATGACTGTCCCGACAACTGTCCCGACAACTGCCCCGTACTGTGGTAATGTTGACTGTCCCGACGACTGTGCCGTACTGTGGTAATAATGACCGTCCCGACAACTGTCCCGTACTGTGGTAATAATGACTGTCCCGACAACTGTCCCGTACTGTGGTAATAATGACTGTCCCGACGACTGTCCCGTACTGTGGTAATAATGACTGTCCCGACAACTGTCCCGTACTGTGGTAATAATGACTGTCCCGACAACTGTCCCGTACTGTGGTAATAATGACTGTCCCGACAACTGTCCGGTACTGTGGTAATAATGACTGTCCCGACAACTGTCCGGTACTGTGGTAATAATGACTGTCCCGACAACTGTCCGGTACTGTGGTAATAATGACTGTCCCGACAACTGTCCCGTACTGTGGTAATAATGACTGTCCCGACAACTGTCCGGTACTGTGGTAATAATGACTGTCCCGACAACTGTCCGGTACTGTGGTAATAATGACTGTCCGACAACTGTCACGTACTGTGGTAATAATGACTGTCCGACAACTGTCCCGTCCTGTGGTAATAATGACTGTCCCGACAACTGTCCCGTACTGTGGTAATAATGACTGCCCCGACAACTGTCCCGTACTGTAGTAATAATGACTGTCCGACAACTGTCTCGTACTGTGGTAATAATGACTGTCCCGACAACTGTCTCGTACTGTGGTAATAATGACTGTCCCGACAACTGTCCCGTACTGTGGTAATAATGACTGTCCCGACAACTGTCCCGTACTGTGGTAATAATGACTGTCCGACAACTGTCTCGTACTGTGGTAATAATGACTGTCCCGACAACTGTCCCGTACTGTAGTAATAATGACTGTCCGACAACTGTCTCGTACTGTGGTAATAATGACTGTCCCGACAACTGTCTCGTACTGTGGTAATAATGACTGTCCCGACAACTGTCCCGTACTGTGGTAATAATGACTGTCCCGACAACTGTCCAGTACTGTGGTAATAATGACTGTCCTGACAACTGTCCCGTACTGTGGTAATAATGACTGTCCCGACAACTGTCCGGTACTGTGGTAATAATGACTGTCCCGACAACTGTCCGGTACTGTGGTAATAATGACTGTCCCGACAACTGTCCCGTACTGTGGTAATTATGACTGTCCCGACAACTGTCCGGTACTGTGGTAATAATGACTGTCCCGACAACTGTCCCGTACTGTGGTAATAATGACTGTCCCGACAACTGTCCGGTACTGTGGTAATAATGACTGTCCCGACAACTGTCCGGTACTGTGGTAATAATGACTGTCCCGACAACTGTCCGGTACTGTGGTAATAATGACTGTCCCGACAACTGTCCGGTACTGTGGTAATAATGACTGTCCCGACAACTGTCCCGTACTGTGGTAATAATGACTGTCCCGACAACTGTCCGGTACTGTGGTAATAATGACTGTCCCGACAACTGTCCGGTACTGTGGTAATAATGACTGTCCCGACAACTGTCCCGTACTGTGGTAATAATGACTGTCCCGACAACTGTCCCGGTACTGTGGTAATAATGACTGTCCCGACAACTGTCCGGTACTGTGGTAATAATGACTGTCCCGACAACTGTCCCGTACTGTGGTAATAATGACTGTCCCGACAACTGTCCGGTACTGTGGTAATAATGACTGTCCCGACAACTGTCCGGTACTGTGGTAATAATGACTGTCCCGACAACTGTCCCGTACTGTGGTAATAATGACTGTCCCGACAACTGTCCGGTACTGTGGTAATAATGACTGTCCCGACAACTGTCCGGTACTGTGGTAATAATGACTGTCCCGACAACTGTCCCGTACTGTGGCAATAATGACTGTCCCGACAACTGTCCAGTACTGTGGTAAAAATGACTGTCCTGACAACTGTCCCGTACTGTGGTAATAATGACTGTCCCGACAACTGTCCGGTACTGTGGTAATAATGACTGTCCCGACAACTGTCCCGTACTGTGGTAATAATGACTGTCCGACAACTGTCCCGTACTGTGGTAATAATGACTGTCCCGACAACTGTCCCGTACTGTGGTAATAATGACTGTCCCGACAACTGTCCCGACAACTGTCCCGTACTGTGGTAATAATGACTGTCCCGACAACTGTCCCGTACTGTGGTAATAATGACTGTCCTGACAACTGTCCCGTACTGTGGTAATAATGACTGTCCCGACAACTGTCCCGACAACTGTCCCGTACTGTGGTAATAATGACTGTCCTGACAACTGTCCCGTACTGTGGTAATAATGACTGTCCCGACAACTGTCCCGACAACTGTCCCGTACTGTGGTAATAATGACTGTCCCGACAACTGTCCCGTACTGTGGTAATAATGACTGTCCCGACAACTGTCCCGTACTGTGGTAATAATGACTGTCCCGACAACTGTCCCGTACTGTAGTAATAATGACTGTCCCGACAACTGTCCCGACAACTGTCCCGTACTGTAGTAATAATGACTGTCCCGACAACTGTCCCGACAACTGTCCCGTACTGTGGTAATAATGACTGTCCTGACAACTGTCCCGTACTGTGGTAATAATGACTGTCCCGACAACTGTCCGGTACTGTGGTAATAATGACTGTCCCGACAACTGTCCCGTACTGTGGTAATAATGACTGTCCGACAACTGTCCCGTACTGTGGTAATAATGACTGTCCCGACAACTGTCCCGTACTGTGGTAATAATGACTGTCCCGACAACTGTCCCGACAACTGTCCCGTACTGTGGTAATAATGACTGTCCGACAACTGTCCCGTACTGTGGTAATAATGACTGTCCGACAACTGTCCCGTACTGTGGTAATAATGACTGTCCCGACAACTGTCCCGTACTGTGGTAATAATGACTGTCCGACAAATGTCCCGTACTGTGGTAATAATGACTGTTCCGACAACTGTCCGGTACTGTGGTAATAATGACTGTCCGACAAATGTCCCGTACTGTGGTAATAATGACTGTCCCGACAACTGTCCGGTACTGTGGTAATAATGACTGTCCGACAAATGTCCCGTACTGTGGTAATAATGACTGTCCCGACAACTGTCCGGTACTGTGGTAATAATGACTGTCCGACAACTGTCCCGTTCTGTGGTAATAATGACTGTCCTGACAACTGTCCCGTACTGTGGTAATAATGACTGTCCCGACAACTGTCCCGTACTGTGGTGATAATGACTGTCCCGACAACTGTCCCGTACTGTGGTAATAATGACTGTCCGACAACTGTCCCGTACTGTGGTAATTATGACTGTCCCGACGACTGTCCCGTACTGTGGTAATAATGACTGTCCCGACAACTGTCCCGTACTGTGGTAATAATGACTGTCCCGACAACTGTCCCGACAACTGTCCCGTACTGTGGTAATAATGACTGTCCCGACAACTGTCCCGTACTGTGGTAATAATGACTGTCCCGACGACTGTCCCGTACTGTGGTAATAATGACTGTCCCGACAACTGTCCCGTACTGTGGTAATAATGACTGTCTCGACGACTGTCCCGTACTGTGGTAATAATGACTGTCCCGACAACTGTCCCGTACTGTGGTAATAATGACTGTCCCGACAACTGTCCCGACAACTGTCCCGTACTGTGGTAATAATGACTGTCCCGACAACTGTCCCGTACTGTGGTAATAATGACTGTCCCGACGACTGTCCCGTACTGTGGTAATAATGACTGTCCCGACAACTGTCCCGTACTGTAGTAATAATGACTGTCCCGACGACTGTCCCGTACTGTGGTAATAATGACTGTCCCGACAACTGTCCCGTACTGTGGTAATGTTGACTGTCCCGACAACTGTCCCGTACTGTGGTAATAATGACTGTCCGACAACTGTCTCGTACTGTGGTAATAATGACTGTCCCGACAACTGTCCCGACAACTGTCCCGTACTGTGATAATAATGACTGTCCCGACAACTGTCCCGTACTGTGGTAATAATGACTGTCCGACAACTGTCCCGTACTGTGGTAATAATGACTGTCCCGACAACTGTCCCGTACTGTGGTAATAATGACTGTCCGACAACTGTCCCGTACTGTGGTAATAATGACTGTCCCGACAACTGTCCCGTACTGTGGTAATAATGACTGTCCCGACAACTGTCCCGTACTGTGGTAATAATGACTGTCCCGACAACTGCCACGTACTATCGTAATAGTGTTTGCCCTTACAACTGTTCCGTGATGTCGTAATAATTGCAGTCTTGACAACTGTCCCATATTGGCTTAATAATGACTGTCCCGACAGCTGCCACATACTGTCGTAATAAAGATTGTTATATAAGGTTGTTAAACTCCCTATACAAACTATAACAAAAAATAAGCATCAGTTTCGCTATTTTATGTAGCAAACAGAAAACAGCTTCCCTGGCGCGCTCTTTTAATTTTTACTTTCCGACCTCGTGTGATGCCAATGTTGTAGCATTTCTTATTTCTCGCGTGGGTGGTCGGGTGGCACAGTGGTAACTCCCCAATCGGACGTGAAAAGGTATAGGGTCACCTGCCCGACCACGTGGTTTTCTCCGGGTACGCCGGTTTTCTCCCACAGTAAGACCCCCAGCGTACTGCCATCCGAGCCAACAAGCGTGATTAATATAAGTTAATATAACCTGTTTCGCAATTGTTGTAAAATAAATATTGCATATCCCCATCTTAGACTTGATGTAACAATGTATGTAAAATGTATATATACATTATTGATATCCTTACGTCGTTAATAAAACGGCCTTATTTCAATTCAATTTGGTGTTTGTTAATTTATTATGTGTTACAAGTCTAACAAGCTTGCCATGGGAATAGAGGAATCATCTATAAAGTTTACATTTACATTGAAATTTTTTGCGATCCGGATTAAACTTGCAATTTGATTGGATGATGTTTCAAGCGTCTGCGGGACCATGCACAAAATATTGACGTATGCCAGCTGGTTCCTGATTCTGGTGTAAACAAGCATGAAAGGTTCAACCCGATTTACTTCTTACGATGAATAACATTTGACAAAATATTGAATGACAAGGACCGCAAAAACACTGCCAACGTAATCAAGGTTATTGTTAGGATGCTGGAAGATTATTTTGCCAATTCCAATAGTCTACAACATTAACATTGGATGATCTGCTAACTTACAATGTCGAAAACTTCAGCACATTCATTTTAGTGTTGTGTTCTCAACATTACAGCAGATAGAAGTAAGTCTTGAATAACAAAACAGCTATTGACTGGGGCTGAGGGACACAGTGATTTTTTAGCACCGTTAACCCTGACTATTGCCCTCCGCTTCGCGTCGGTTACGTAGGGCAATAGTCAGGATCTTTGGTATTATCAAAATCGCTGTTGCCCTCAGCCCCAGTCAATAATTGTATACTGTTCCAACAACTGTCCCGTACTGTCATTATTAACAGCCGAGTCTTCACTGTGTCATCCGAGACAAGCAAATAAGCTAACAATGCACGTGTAAATTGAGACGATCGGCCTTTTGTCTGTAATCTATTTTAAACTCGTTCCTAGTCATAATGCCATAAATTAATAATGGATTAAAATGTATGGCTGATTGGTTGGACAGTACCATACACAGCTAAACTAATGAATAATTAAAACTGATCACTGCGTGCAATGGGCTCCGCATGACTGGCCACGATTTGATACTGTACCCAAATGTTCTGCATAGTTAGCTTTTAATGATGCTCCTTGAAGTGAAGGAGGAATTTCCAGGAAAAAGGTAACCAAAGACAGTTTTAAAAAGTATGAAAATTTAATATATTTATAAGTTTTGGGTTGCCCTAAATACCGACCGTTAGTTAAGTAAATGTCATCACATAAAGATTGTCAGCATGGCACATTAATCAAGTATGCAGAGAAATGGTTGGTGAATTTATAACGGTAATAATCGAATCAATTGTATATATATGTTATACAACATTAACATACTAGTAGTAGAGACGTGCTTATTCCTGGAACGTTAATGGAAACGGTCGTCAACTGTGACGTTTGATCAGAAACACGAATACACGACTGTAGTGACACAGTATAGACGGATTGAATAGGGAACTAGATCCTGTTTATTTGATTTAGGAACACGCTTTCAATGTGAAAAAAACCTCTGCACAAATCGACATAGAACATGTACGAATCAACCAAAAACTCCAGGATTTACAACACCTTAATGTCGCTATCAATGATACCATTTAACATGGTATTTGTAGGATGTTTACCATCGCCGTCATGTTTACAATTGATATGTTTACTATTGAAAATATTTACTATTGTTAAATGTTTACTATTTGTTTTATGTTTAATATTGATAGTCTGGAAGTAATCTGTCATTTGTGTCAGTAAACTATATTGTTTGTCAGCTGTCCATCAGGACAATCCTGTTATTGTCCTCACCAAAACTGTTAACAAGTACTGATTAGGGCGGTCGGGTGGAATAGGTAAACACTCGCCTTTCACCTACACTAAGACCCCACGTGCACTTTTATCCGAACTAACAAACGTGATTAATATGCCAGTTAGTTGATATAACTTGTCTCGTAAATGATGCGAAATAGATAAAGCTTATATTTATTTAATGATTTGAAGAAGAAATGAAATGGCATCCAACTGGTATTAACAGGTGACAAAAGACTTGACTGGCACAAGTTTCACATAAACATTTTCATCACACTATTTTTCTTATGACATGTATCCTTATGTTCGAGTCAATTGTCCGATGGCAAACTAATCGTAATACCCATTGATTGTATTACAGTAAGATTTCCCATAAATAAACTGACATTATGTATTCATATAGTCAATTGTGAAAATTACAACAGGGAAACAGATTAGAGAAATCACATATAGTAACTCACCGTTGTGGAGGTGCATTTCAAAACTTCCTTAACGAGTTGACACCCGATGATCAGGAAGACTACCGTCAGAACTAGAACAGCCGAGAATTACACATTTCAACAATGAATACCTAGAGGTATTTATATAAACATTGATGATATCATACCATTCCGTCGACGTTGCATATTTATCCAGAAATAGATGCGCCTAGAGATCGATCTATATCTCACGAACTTTATAATCAATTCGATATAGCATCACATACTTGTGCTTGAAGGCCAAAACTCCAATTTCCAATTAATTTGCTTTCAAATATTCATGAATGGCATTGTTGAGTGGGCCTACCTTTTCGATATATGGTTTTATTGATGACGCAACAGATAACAATGTTGTGTCTGTTTGGTGTTTATTTTTTGATGTATTCGGAGTTTGTAATACGTCAGCTTTGCCGATGTGTATCTCCTTGGTTAGTCAGCAATAGTTTGTTCGATTATTGATTAACAAGGGGTGGTATTGTTCGACAAATTCCAGAAATTCAGTTCAACATTTCCTTGGGGATGTGCACCATTACAATATTAGTTATCATACGAACTGTACTAGGTTATTATACGTACATGGTACACATTGTCCCACATACCAAGGTCTGTAGAACATGGGTACGTAATTCCGTACAGTACGTGAATTCCAACACCTGATATTTTTTTCCGTCCCTCCCCCTCCCCCTCCCCCTCCAAGTGGCCGAGGTCTGTACTTTTTTTGCTAACATTCGTCGTACTTTTGCCATTTTACATTAACACTTAAGATTAAGTTCGTTTTGAAAATCTGACTTTGAAATCGATTGCTATGACTCTTCAGAGACCAGAATTACACGTGTAGTAGCGTGGGGTAGCAGCAAATGGACACGGTCCCGATGATAGTGGACTAAAGTGTACCTCGCGTTGTGTTTACTGTTTGATCGTTCAATTGTCTGTGTCCATTTCTCACCCCTCCCACGCTACCGTGGTTCAATATCCATTCCGGCGGGATGCCACGGGAAATAATACTAAAAGTCCCAAGTAAGTTTCAACATTTAATAAACTTCTCTAAAACTTAACATGTAACGAGATTATATATATACAAAAAGAGGTAAGTGCTATATCTGTTATACCATATTGGCTTTTAAAATCACTAAGAAGGCAGTTATGCGGTTTCTACTATACACAGTTATCGCCCTTTATACTCTAATGTTAAAGGCGCGTTCGACATATCCTCAGATAATTACTGTAGTATACACATCGAATATATTTACAATTTATACAAAATATACAGGGCTAACGTCTGGTACATTTTTCCTAACTTTATACAATGTCTACATCTTGAGTCTGGTTTTAATTTCCTCCCTTCCCAACCCGCTAAGTTGGCGGAGTGACAAACCACCCTAACTTTTCATATCTTTAAACTTTCCCAACTTATATCTAACTTCCGGTCCGATCTGGGCAGTTCCGTTTGGATGCTTGCCCTTATATTATATTTTTCCTGAAATTAATCTCTTCTCTGATTTACAATGTCATTCCTATAAATGAATATAATTCCTATTTTATATTATGAGCAGACTGTTAGCCTAATAAATCGGAACCAACATTGTTACTTGGGCTAGTAAGGCTAGCCCTACCCGGACAAGCCGGGGTGGGTAAATATTCTACCCCATATTATAGTGGTGAATGGAAAGGCAGGGCCTCTCCTAAGCACTCACCTGTTAGGCTGTTTTCAAGCCTCCAGACTGATTTGAACGTGCAATACACGAGCTTTTATAAGTCCCGCCAATGTGTCTGCGGATACGATTAGCGGACTATGGACCAATCAGAATCTACCTTTCACACCTCGTTCCTCCTTCCGGTAAAATGGCCGACCCGGCAACATGCCTGGCCTATGTGTAGAACATCCATCTTCGATATGGCTAATTTAACGGCTGTGGCTCCTGAATACCGTCATGATTCAAGTTGGTTTCATCTCCGCTAACTAGCGAATACTCGATTAGGAGCTGACAACTCCCGGTAAGCATGCAATACGACTCTGTTTATCGTCAGACCTGTGACCCAGTTTCGCTAACTGTTACACACGTAATTATATGACTCGCATTGTCAGTATTGTACATAATGTACATGTTAATTGTAATCAAACTCCATTTTTTTTAGTATTTTTTTTCCGGAAAAACCCCACCCCCACTTGATAATATGGAAGCCCACCGTATACACTTATATAGACATGTATACATGTAAATATTGATGCTTTGCAAAACAAATATCAAAATACGCAAAATCTCTAATTCTTAAAATTGACATAAGTATGTCATTTGTACCTTAAACTCACTCTATCTGAAAAGTGAGAAGAAAATATATCTGAATTATGAATGTATTCACATACCTATTTGGCTATTTGGTTATCTATTGGAGAAGCAATACAGATTTTACACCAATTTCTCAAAATCTAAGTTTTTAACAAAAAAAAAAAAAAAAAAAAAAAATAAAGCAAATATTAAACTTCATGCAATCTGTAGGATACGTTGATATGTCCTTAATACAATACCATTATATTTCAGATTTGGTTGAAATAAAATTTGATACTTTTTGAGAAAATGAGCTAAACACAAATCTTTAAATTCCATATTTCACGAAAACCTGGATTCCAGAATCATATTCCGTAAATAAAGACTGCGTTGTCCACTGTGTGTGTGATACCTATATTAAAACTTTGATTTAATTTGGACTTTTGAGTACCTGAACTAAACGCAAAACTTTGAAGTGAAATGTTGTCGTTGCCAGGGGAAAATAACACCATATCTCGCTTCGCGACTTCGTCGTAAGGGAGACAAAACTTATCAGTCATAACAATGAGCATTAATCTAGACAAACGTCATACTTATACACGTCCAACTTTATACTTATACAACAAACACGTCCAACTTTATACTTATACAACAAACACGTCCAACTTTATACTTATACAACAAACACGTCCAACTTTATACTATAACAACAAACACGTCCAACTTTATACTATAACAACAAACACGTCCAACTTTATACTATAACAACAAATACGTCCAACTTTATACTATAACAACAAACACGTCCAACTTTATACTTTATACAACAAACATGTCCAATTTTATACTATAACAACAAACATGTCCAACTTATACAACAAACACGTCCATCTTTATACTTATACAACAAACTCGTCCATCTTTATACTTATACAACAAACTCGTCCAACTTTATACTTATACAACAAACTCGTCCAACTTTATACTTATACAACAAACACGTCCAACTTTATACTATAACAACAAACACGTCCAACTTTATACTTTATACAACAAACATGTCCAATTTTATACTTATACAACAAACACGTCCATCTTTATACTTATACAACAAACTCGCCCAACTTTATACTTATACAACAAACTCGTCCAACTTAATGCTAAAACGTTCCCAGTCCCCCGTCATAAGTCGGCATAACGGGAACAAGGCATTAGATATCGAACCAGCTGGGCTATGTAAACACCGCGGGTTGAGGAATGAAATCAGATCCGTATGTAAAGATTGACATTTTTAATCTATCAACACATGATATATTTAATCGTTTTACTACTGTTGATAAATTTCGTTGTCTTCATTGTTGACACGTTCGCCGCAGCATATTGACCATGGGGATAATAAAATATTAAAAGTATTTTCATTAAAAAACAATACCAATCATGTATATCATGTGTGTTATCTTTCAATCATATACAACTTAAAGAATTTCCTACACTTGAAGACAATATTGATTTGATTTGATTTTGTTATTTGAGTTTTGATGACAAGATCGTCATGACGTGGTAGAGTCCTCATACAGTGTTAAGTTGTTAGAATGTGCACGACGTCTTACACAAGGTCATTTGAAGGTTACGACCAATTTTAGAGCCTGTAGCGAGTATTTGCCTCTGCTGTAGCATATATTTAGAATCCGAGATTTTCTATAAATGCGGTAAAGGAAAGATCGCCAAGTAAAGAAGCGAATAGGGCCCATTTACTGGACAAAGCACGAGAGACTTTACTAATAAACAGTCGACTTCAAAATGTCCAGCCGTAAGGCGTCCGTAGCGGCATAGGTTATTGACGAGAAACTTGGGAAATATTGTGGAACAGAATACCACATGTATCTGACAAAGTAACCGAGCTTGTGGATCTAAATCCTTTGGACTGTGCTTTAGATTAATGATATTGGTAGGGACTCGGCTTGCGGAATCACAAAAGAACGAAATGGGTTTAAATAATAGTCACACTACATGTACCCGATATAAAACGGTAACTATCAATATAATCAATATCCAGCTATACAAAGAGAAAATTTACATGTCATTGTTGACTTTGTGCCACAGCTATGAGGAGAAACTATTGATTCATATTAATCTTGACATCTGATTTCTCAATATAGAGGCGGTCTTTGTAGAAGGAATCGCAGTGTTACATTATATAAACCATTACTCATACAGTAAGTTATAGGTTCAGGGAGTCCAACGTGTTCTGTATGTCACGTCCGAAGTCTGGTTTCAAGTATCGCGAAGATAGTTCACTTTGGAGGACACCAGTTAGTAAAACCTCCTACAGTCCTAAAGTTATTTATAGATTGTGATTTCATTATGTTCCTTGCACGTTTCGGTTTCTAGTTCTAGCTTCGCGTTCTTACCACTTTTGAAACATTTTGTTTTTGAAAATCAGTTAGAAAGGACAGTTTTATTCCGATGACTAGTTGACACCGGTAAAGGTGACTGAGACTGTTGGACACTTGTAGGGTGATGGACACGAATTGTTGGACAATAGTAGGATGACGGACAATGACTGTTGGACAATAGTAGGATGACGAACATGGACTGTTGGACAATAGTAGGATGACGGACAATGACTGTTGGACAATAGTAGGATGACGGACAATGACTGTTGGACAATAGTAGGATGACGGACAAGGACTGTTGGACAATAGTAGGATGACGGATAAGGACTGTTGGATAATAGTAGGATGACGGACAAGGAATGTTGGACAATAGTAGGGTGACGAACATGGACTGTTGGACAATAGTAGGATGACGGACAATGACTGTTGGACAATAGTAAGTTGACGAACAATGACTGTTGGACAATAGTAGGATGACGGACAAGGACTGTTGGACAATAGTAGGATGACGGACAAGGACTGTTGGACAATAGTAGGGTGACGAACATGGACTGTTGGACAATAGTAGGATGACGGACAAGGACTGTTGGACAATAGTAGGATGACGGACAAGGACTGTTGGACAATAGTAGGATGACTGACGATGACTGTTGGACAATAGTAGGATGACGGATAAGGACGGTTGGACAATAGAAGTGTGACGGACAAGGACTATTGGACAATAGTAGGATGACGAACATGGACTGTTGGACAATAGTAGGATGACGGACGATGACTGTTGGACAATAGTAGGATGACGGATAAGGACGGTTGGACAATAGAAGTGTGACGGACAAGGACTATTGGACAATAGTAGGATGACGAACATGGACTGTTGGACAATAGTAGGATGACGAACATGGACTGTTGGACAATAGTAGGATGACGGATAAGGACGGTTGGACAATAGAAGTGTGACGGACAAGGACTATTGGACAATAGTAGGATGACGGACAAGGACTGTTGGACAATAGTAGGATGACTGACGATGACTGTTGGACAATAGTAGGATGACGGATAAGGACGGTTGGACAATAGAAGTGTGACGGACAAGGACTATTGGACAATAGTAGGATGACGAACATGGACTGTTGGACAATAGTAGGATGACGGACGATGACTGTTGGACAATAGTAGGATGACGGATAAGGACGGTTGGACAATAGAAGTGTGACGGACAAGGACTGTTGGACAATAGTAGGATGACGAACATGGACTGTTGGACAATAGTAGGATGACGAACATGGACTGTTGGACAATAGTAGGATGACGGACAATGACTGTTGGACAATAGTAGGATGACGGATAAGGACTGTTGGATAATAGTAGGATGACGGACAAGGACTGTTGGACAATAGTAGGGTGACGAACATGGACTGTTGGACAATAGTAGGGTGACGAACAAGGACGGTTGGACAATAGTAGGATGACGGATAAGGACGGTTGGACAATAGAAGTGTGACGGACAAGGACTATTGGACAATAGTAGGATGACGAACATGGACTGTTGGACAATAGTAGGATGACAGACGATGACTGTTGGACAATAGTAGGATGACGGATAAGGACGGTTGGACAATAGAAGTGTGACGGACAAGGACTGTTGGACAATAGTAGGATGACGAACATGGAGTGTTGGACAATAGTAGGATGACGAACATGGACTGTTGGACAATAGTAGGATGACGGACAATGACTGTTGGACAATAGTAGGATGACGGATAAGGACTGTTGGATAATAGTAGGATGACGGACAAGGACTGTTGGACAATAGTAGGGTGACGAACATGGACTGTTGGACAATAGTAGGATGACGGACAAGGACTGTTGGACAATAGTAGGATGACGGACAAGGACTGTTGGACAATAGTAGGATGACTGACGATGACTGTTGGACAATAGTAGGATGACGGATAAGGACGGTTGGACAATAGAAGTGTGACGGACAAGGACTATTGGACAATAGTAGAATGACGAACATGGACTGTTGGACAATAGTAGGATGACGGACGATGACTGTTGGACAATAGTAGGATGACGGATAAGGACGGTTGGACAATAGAAGTGTGACGGACAAGGACTATTGGACAATAGTAGGATGACGAACATGGACTGTTGGACAATAGTAGGATGACAGACGATGACTGTTGGACAATAGTAGGATGACGGATAAGGACGGTTGGACAATAGAAGTGTGACGGACAAGGACTGTTGGACAATAGTAGGATGACGAACATGGACTGTTGGACAATAGTATGATGACGAACATGGACTGTTGGACAATAGTAGGATGACGGACAATGACTGTTGGACAATAGTAGGATGACGGATAAGGACTGTTGGATAATAGTAGGATGACGGACAAGGACTGTTGGACAATAGTAGGGTGACGAACATGGACTGTTGGACAATAGTAGGATGACGGATATGGACTGTTGGACAATAGTAGGATGACGGACAAGGACGGTTGGACAATAGAAGTGTGACGGACAATGACTGTTGGACAATAGTAAGGTGACGAACATGGACTGTTGGACAATAGTAGGATGACGGACAGTGACTGTTGGACAATAGTAGGATGACGGATAAGGACTGTTGGATAATAGTAGGATGACGGACAAGGACTGTTGGACAATAGTAGGATGAGGGACAATGACTGTTGGACAATAGTAGAGTGACGAACACGGACTGTGGGACAATAGTAGGATGACGGACAAGGACTGTTGAACACTGGTAGAGTGATGGACACATGGTGTTGGACACTGGTTGGGTAATGGACACTTGGTGTTGGACACTGGTAGGGAAATGGACACTTGATGTTGGACACTGGTAGGGTGATGGACACATGGTGTTGGACACTGGTTGGGTAATGGACACATGGTGTTGGACACTGGTTGGGTAATGGACACATGATGTTGGACACTGGTAGGGTGATGGACACATGGTGTTGGACACTGGTAGGGTGATGGACACATGGTGTTGGACACTGGTTGGGTAATGGACACGTGATGTCTGACACTGGTAGGGTAATGGACACGTGATGTCTGACACTGGTAGGGTAATGGACACATGATGTCTGACACTGGTAGAGTAATGGACACTTGGTGTTGGACACTGGTAGGGAAATGGACACGTGATGTTGGACACTGATAGGGAAATGGACACTTGATGTTGGACACTGGTAGGGTGATGGACACGTGATGTTGGACACTGGTTGAGTAATGGACACGTGATGTCTGACACTGGTAGAGTAATGGACACTTGGTGTTGGACACTGGTAGGGTAATGGACACGTGATGTCTGACACTGGTAGAGTAATGGACACGTGATGTTGGACACTGGTAGGGTGATGGACACGTGATGTCTGACACTGGTAGAGTAATGGACACGTGGTGTTGGACACTGGTAGTGTAATGGACACTGAACACTAAATCTCAGATGGATGACCGACAGTAAAACTTGAGCATCTGGCTGGCTATCTTGGGTAGTTTATGGATCCAAATAATTAGGTTATGATACCGGGATTCATTTTATGTTTCGGAAACAAATGGTATGGAAATTGATGGCAAATTCTCTAGGAAATCGCCATGAGATATGTCTTCATGGACGACGAGGGGGCGATCTTTATGTAGAGTCAATCAGACATGACTGTATGAGCTGGTTTTTTTCATTGACCAGGTTCACTGTCGTGACAGACAGTGCTATCCACTTTTAAGCATACTTACAAAAACAAAGATTTACAAAAAAATAAAGATTCACAAGAAAACAAATATTTACAAAAAACAAAGGAAACAATTTCGTTTACGTTACGGATTAGTCTTCAAAAATTTAAAGCTAGTTCAGCAGAAATTGTTACGGATCGGTCCCAAATACCCATACCTGGTGTAGAATGGTGTTCAGGTCAGACAAAACTAGCCAGTCATGAACGTCGAGACAGAGAACGGGGAGGAATTTATCGTCGGGAATACAACACCTTCCGTTCTATACGACGTGTGGACATATGTATCAGTGTTCAAAACCCCAAATTGTTTACAAGGTTACGAGCGTTATGATTCGATGTAAGGAGACAATTCGTTCGCACAACGTACCTAGGACACTATGCACACCTCGTCCACACCTCGTGCACACAACGTCACCAATTGTGTTATTACATATCAACCGACACACAGTATCTATCGCACACATCTCGTTTCCATCACCAATAATACACATATTCCCCTGTACGACCCAGTTTTGTTTTCATTTCTAAATGTAACTCAGTTCTGAACGAAGAAGAAATCTCCGTTGTAGTCATTATTTGAGACTAATACGTAACCAAAATACATCACGTTTTGGAACCAATTCATGACATTTTCATCTTACAAAGTATTGAAGACGAGTCGGTAACAGTCCTTCTTTTTTGTAAATATTATAGGGCTGTGAGCATAAATATCATACTGCTTAGAAGTCGGTGTCCATGGGGAGTCTTTCTGATAATTAAGATACACATTAGGGTTTTTGATCTTTCAATATCAATAACACCTCGGTGCCGAGTTTAATTGTTCTCCCAACTCCCCAAGGATTCATTCTTGTTTATGAACTAAGCAGCAGTAGAGAGTTTTCTTTTCATTAATTTATTGACCTTGAGCTGTACAGCTCATCAGTACATATAACATATAATATATTGGTGGTCACTGTAATATAGCAGTGTAGTACCAATATCTATAGGTAAATGGTGTAGTACCAATATCTATAGGTAAATGGTGTAATACCAATATCTATAGGTAAATGGTGTAGTACCAATATCTATAGGTAAATGGTGTAATACCAATATATATAGGTAAATGGTGTAATACCAATATATATAGGTAAATGGTGTAATACCAATATCTATAGGTAAATGGTGTAATACCAATATCTATAGGTAAATGGTGTAGTACCGATATCTATAGGCAAATGATGTATTACCAATATATATAGGTAAATGGTGTAGTACCAATATCTATAGGTAAATGGTGTAGTACCAATATCTATAGGTAAATGGTGTAGTACCAATATCTATAGGTAAATGGTGTAATACCAATATCTATAGGTAAATGCAGTAGTACCAATATATATAGGTAAATGGTGTAGTACCAATATCTCTAGGTAAATGGTGTAATACCAATATCTATAGGTAAATGGTGTAATACCAATATCTATAGGTAAATGGTGTAGTACCAATATCTATAGGTAAATGGTGTAGTACCAATATCTATAGGTAAATGGTGTAGTACCAATATCTATAGGTAAATGGTGTAATACCAATATCTATAGGTAAATGGTGTAGTACCAATATCTATAGGTAAATGGTGTAATACCAATATCTATAGGTAAATGGTGTAACACCAATATATATAGGTAAATGGTGTAATACCAATATATATAGGTAAATATGTAATACCAATATCTATATGTAAATGGTGTAGTACCAATATCTATAGGTAAATGGTGTAGTACCAATATCTATAGGTAAATGGTGTAATACCAATATCTATAGGTAAATGGTGTAATACCAATATCTATAGGTAAATGGTGTAGTACCAATATCTATAGGTAAATGGTGTAGTACCAATATCTATAGGTAAATGGTGTAATACCAATATCTATAGGTAAATGGTGTAATACCAATATATATAGGTAAATGGTGTAATACCAATATCTATAGGTAAATATGTAATACCAATATCTATATGTAAATGGTGTAGTACCAATATATATAGGTAAATGGTGTAGTACCGATATATATAGGTAAATGGTGTAATACCAATATCTATAGGTAAATGGTGTAGTACCAATATCTATAGGTAAATGGTGTAGTACCAATATCTCTAGGTAAATGGTGTAATACCAATATCTATAGGTAAATGGTGTAATACCAATATCTATAGGTAAATGGTGTAATACCAATATCTATAGGTAAATGGTGTAATACCAATATCTATAGGTAAATGGTGTAGTACCAATATCAATAGGTAAATGGTGTAGTACCAATATCTCTAGGTAAATGGTGTAATACCAATATCTATAGGTAAATGGTGTAATACCAATATCTATAGGTAAATGGTGTAGTACCAATATCTATAGGTAAATGGTGTAGTACCAATATCTATAGGTAAATGGTGTAGTACCAATATCTATAGGTAAATGGTGTAATACCAATATCTATAGGTAAATGGTGTAGTACCAATATCTATAGGTAAATGGTGTAATACCAATATCTATAGGTAAATGGTGTAACACCAATATATATAGGTAAATGGTGTAATACCAATATATATAGGTAAATATGTAATACCAATATCTATATGTAAATGGTGTAGTACCAATATCTATAGGTAAATGGTGTAGTACCAATATCTATAGGTAAATGGTGTAATACCAATATCTATAGGTAAATGGTGTAATACCAATATCTATAGGTAAATGGTGTAGTACCAATATCTATAGGTAAATGGTGTAGTACCAATATCTATAGGTAAATGGTGTAATACCAATATCTATAGGTAAATGGTGTAATACCAATATATATAGGTAAATGGTGTAATACCAATATCTATAGGTAAATATGTAATACTAATATCTATATGTAAATGGTGTAGTACCAATATATATAGGTAAATGGTGTAGTACCGATATATATAGGTAAATGGTGTAATACCAATATCTATAGGTAAATGGTGTAGTACCAATATCTCTAGGTAAATGGTGTAGTACCAATATCTATAGGTAAATGGTGTAATACCAATATCTATAGGTAAATGGTGTAGTACCAAAATCAATAGGTAAACGGTGTAGTACCAATATCTATAGGTAAATGGTGTAGTACCAATATCTATAGGTAAATGGTGTAGTACCGATATCTATAGGTAAATGGTGTAGTACCGATATCTATAGGTAAATGGTGTAGTACCAATATCTATAGGTAAATGGTGTAGTACCAATATCTATAGGTAAATGGTGTAGCACCAATATCTATAGGTAAATGGTGTAGTACCAATATCTATAGGTAAATGGTGTAATACCAATATCTATAGGTAAATGGTTTATTACCAATATATATATGTAAATGGTGTAGTACCAATATCTATAGGTAAATGAGGTAGTACCAATATCTATAGGTAAATGGTGTAATACCAATATCTATAGGTAAATGGTGTAGTACCAATATCTATAGGTAAATAGTGTAGTACCAATATCTATAGGTAAATGGTGTTGTACCAATATCTATAGGTAAATGGTGTAGTACCAATATCTATAGGAAAATGGTGTAATACCAATATCTATAGGTAAATGGTGTAGTACCAATATCTATAGGTAAATGGTGTAGTATAAATCTCTATAGGTAAATAGTGTAGTACCAATATCTATAGATAAATGGTGTAGTACCAATATCTATAGGTAAATGGTGTAGTACCAATATCTATAGGTAAATGGTGTAGTACCAATATCTATAGGTAAATGGTGTAGTACCAATATCTATAGGTAAATAGTGTAATACCAATATCTATAGGTAAATGGTCTAACACCAATATCTATAGGTAAATGGTGTAGTACCAATATCTATAGGTAAATGGTGTAGTACCAATATCTATAGGTAAATGGTGTAGTACCAATATCTATAGGTAAATGGTGTAATACCAATTTTAACTATTTCTGACTTGTAATTGTCTCGGTCAGAGTGTTCTTATAAGGGATTTTGTAGATTAAGGTTCATGACATGAAACGGTAAACCATTCGATATCCTCTATATATTGACATGCTGAGTGCTGATTGTTTATATAAACATACCAAGTGAAAACAACAAACATTTGACCATGAAAACACTATGAATACGGTATGAAAACATCGTTTCACGTGCTGATTTTCCACACAATACATCAGTTAAATATTAATACGCCAGAAAAAGAGTGTCCAGTTTAATTCCGAAAATTGTGTTTTCTTTGTCATCTACTAACATAATTTCAATTAATTTAACATGAATTATTGTGTTTTATGTTTTAAGTGATTTGATGTCTTTCGTTTTGAAAACAAAACAACCTAAAACTGCGGAAGGACACGGTAAACGATGGCATGGTGTATTGACAGGATCACCGACCGTGTCATTAATTTTGCATCTTTTCGTATATAGTTATAACAAGAGGCCCATGGGCCTTAACGGTCACCTGAGATTTGAAATATTTCAGTAAATTTAATTGACACTTTTTGACCTGACCCATCAGTCTAAGGGATCAGTCAGGGCCAACATTTGCATACCACTAAGCAGTCATCCCATGCTGATAATGTTAACAAATTTAGAATGAATTTCAAAACAAATGAAACAAATGATAGTCAAAAATGTGATTTCCCTATAACTATAGTAAAGTTTATCCCCTCCCATGGAGCAAACGTGAGACCCCAGGGCCAGGAAATTCACACTTATGGTAAAGCACCTTAAGACCCTCCCATCTATGAAGAATATTTAATTCTACCTTATTTGGGTTGTAAGAAGAAGATTTTTAGAATTTCAGTTAATTTGACCTTTTTAAGTGTTATAATGGTTTAGCGGTATACATCTCACTTTCTAGTCGTGACAGGATGAGGCTGGAATGCGACGCTTCAACGATATCCAACTTATCTCACTTCTGAAAAATGCCAATCATCTATTATAATATTAATAGGTTAAATGTCAGTCAAAAGAGAACGAGTCATCACATCTCAATAATTAATTTAAAATCGTAAGTACACCTGAAATTCCTCACGTTGTTAGAATTCTTGACATTGTTGGCTCGTAACATTCCAACTCGATTGCCCTCAACACGTACGTTGCATGACTGGCTTTTGTGTCACATCAATTTGAATGTCATCAATAGCTAATGTGTCTTACGCATCAACGCGCATCAGTGACGTTTCCCATTTCAAAGTCAACGATTCTCTGTACAGTATAACATTTGTTTATATTAATTTACATAGACACGTATACTCAAGCGAATTCCCGCATCGCAGTTAAACTGACATTAAAATTACCAAGTTGGGCAATATCTACTATTTATTTATGTATCTATAACATTCTTATGTAAAAGGGAGCGTGAAACACAAACATATACCATGAACACGCGCCTTCCTTATACGGAAAGTGGAGCGCGCTCTTCCTTACAGGGAAAAGTGTTACAGTTTCATCGATATGTACCCATAAACATGCGCCTTCCTTATATGAAATGCGGGTCACGTTTCATACATATGTACCCATAAACATGCGCCTTCCCAATAGGAAAAGTGGGACACGTTCATACACATGTAACCATAAACATGCGCCTACCTTATAGGGAACTGTTACATTTTCTTAACTACTACATTCATATCCATATGTAATTACACTGTATTGAATCTGGCATGCATAATCGCGTGCAAAAAAAAACCTGTTGAATAGATATAGATAATGAGAACATCCGAGTATGGCCGACCTAGATTGGTCGTGTTTTGAGCCTGATTAATGCTTACCCGACTGATGTGAATTACAGATCTAGCCAGGCTTACTCTGCTTGCTCGCACCATTGTAGGTGAAAACAACATACGAAGCAAGCTAGCATTCGATAAATCGCCTCCGCTCGCTACAGTGTGTTACTAAGATGAATGAAACACGCCGCCATTATATAGCTGTCATGCAGACAAGGATTCTATCAGGGTTTCAAATGGATTGACCCCGAGGTAACAATAAACTGTTGATTCAAGATGTCGTGATCTCGTCCGCTGAGATGGTCGAAACGTACCAATGTGCTGATAGTCCTAGTAGTAGACCATTGTCTACTACAGATAAGGCGGTCATGGTATCTCTAAGGCCTTATTGCAAGCATTATAATCATCTATAGTACGTTGAGTTCCTTGCGTTCCAACTCATAACCTGTATTAAACAACTGCAATCCACAAAATCACCAATGGCGTAGAATCAGAGCCAGTCTCGATATTATTACTGACTGGGATAGTTCCATGGTTTCCATGTGAGGAAGGGAAGTGTTTTAAATGGGTCCTAGGAAGTTGTGAATTATGGGATCTATATGGCAGTATTTTATGGGACCTAGGAGTTTGTACTCTTTGGGACCTAGGGGTTTGTACTCTTTGGGACCTAGGGGTTTGTGCTCTTTGGGACCTAGGGGTTTGTGCTCTTTGGGACCTAGGGGTTTGTACTCTTTGGGACCTAGGGGTTTGTGCTCTTTGGGACCTAGGGGTTTGTACTCTTTCGGACCTAGGGGGTTTGTTCTCTTTGGGACCTTGGGGTTTTGTACTCTTTGTGACCTAGGGGGTTTGTTCTCTTTGTGTCCTAGGGGTTTGTGCTCTTTGGGACCTAGGGGTTTGTGCTCTTTGGGACCTGGGGGTTTGTACTCTTTGGGACCTAGGGGTTTGCTCTCTTTGGGACCTAGGGGTTTGTACTCTTTGGAACCTAGGGGTTTGCTCTCTTTGGGACCTAGGGGTTTGTGCTCTTTGGGACCGAGGGGTTTGTGCTCTTTGGGACCTAGGGGTTTGTGCTCTTTGGGACCTAGGGGGTTTGTTCTCTTTGTGACCTTGGGGGTTTGTTCTCTTTGGGACCTAGGGGTTTGCTCTCTTTGGGATCTAGGGGGTTTGTACTCTTTGGGACCTTGGGGTTTGTTCACTTTGGACCTTGATGGCAGTCTTGTATGGAGGGGGATTTCTTCTTTGGGACTTAAGAAGGAGCAGTGTTGACACAATTACCCACTTCTGGCCCATAACATCGCTGACAATATCTAGACGGACAACGAAACAGCGATGAGGCAGCTTTCTGTCGTTGTGACGGAATCCCATGCATTCCGGTGATAGTTTCGCTATCTATGGGTGTATTGTTACATATCCGTGTTCATTGCCATAGGATCCTATTCTGCAACAAAGTTTATACTGCTAAAAAGAAATAATAATCTATGTACCTGTAGGTTATATATTTTACAAATACCAACGACCTCATGGAAGCCCTTTGCTTAAATCTACGGATCCGGTGCACGAAAGGCAACGTTCAATTACTAACCTGTTCATAGAAGAAGAAAAAAAAGATTAGTAAACGAATATTCTACTTTGTCAGTTGTAGTCTCAGCTATAAATCTGAATGCGTATGTGAACGAAATAGAATAGCAATATGTTGCTTGTCGATAAAAAAATGAAACTACATCGACATTCACAAAGCAGATGTATTAGTCTTGCTTGGTATAGAGAATCTCGTCAGTAAGCGTACAATACGGAATATGGAAGATAAAGGATCGGCAAACTAGATTGTTAGAGACAACCGTAGGGTCGATTTGTAGTCACTGCTGGAATGAGATAGATAAATATGTATCCAACAGTCTGGACAGAAGGGAGCATGCCGTCACCGGAACTATTGATACATGGGGTCTGTAGACAGCGGGGCACAGCCGCCATTTTACTTTATCAGTGGCCATCCTTCTTCTCATTTTAAACTGAACATGTAAAGAAATCTTCAGATAGCAAGTAAATAAATATTGTGTAAGATTTACATATAGACAGCACCTTTATTTCCCTCCACCGTGAGTATACACAATTCCGTATAACGTGTCAAAAGACGCGCTCCTCCCGCATATCTTCAGTGTAACCAGGGCAATGTGTAACCAGGGCAATGTGTAACCAGGGTAATGTGTAACCAGGGCAATGTGTAACCAGGGCAATTCCCAGGCGACAAGAAAGCACTGACGTCAGCTAGTGTTTACAGATGCATGCCTATTATCACAATACCCGATTTCTATATAATTTTTTGGTGATGTTGTGTATAATAACTACCTTGAATTACACATTTAAGCATTGAACTGTTACCAGATGCTGGTATACAGTCGATATCAAAAATTTTGGATGACAGATGAATAGAATGTCGCCTATTAGGAGGACATGCATTTTATCTGTCTGTCCGAATTGTATTCATATCGACTTTATACTAACATCTAGTAACAGTTCAATGTTTATATTTACTTTAACATAGTTTTTTTTATTGAAGAAAATGTGTGTTTTAATTTCCCACTTATCGTATAAATGAAGTCATTGTAAACGACACGATCATAAAATGGTTCAAAGACAAATTTAGCTGTATTATATATGTCACATATAGGGTTAGCGCACCTCGATAGCCACAATGAAAATGAAAAATAAAACAACCCATTCTTTTCATATATTTACATCTGGGTGATTTGGAATAAAAACATAAAGAACAGGGTCATTTTTAAATTTTTAACTTTTGATACATTTAGCTATGTGCAAGAATATGCAAATTAATGGAACAGCCGGCGATCCCGCCAATACACCCTGCCATCGTTTACCGTGTCCTTCCGCAGTTTCAAGTAATTTTTTCGTATTATTCAAAACACAAAAACATCAAATATCATCAAATTCAATGCATCGTGTAAAATTAAGATTTATTTTATATGAATAGATGGCAAAGAAAATACAATTTACAGAAATGAAACGCGGCCGGACTATTTTTCTGGTGTACGAGCTGAAAGTTCTCATTCCGTTAATACCTGGGTATACACGAAACATTCTATATCTTTAAAAAAGATAAACGGCATAGTTTTAATGCTGGTGGTTATAATGTAAAACTACTGGTGAAATAAATTAATGAACTACATTTTAATTAATAAATACGCAGTTTCAGCACGAATAACAAAATTATATCAGTTTGAATCATTTTTGGTGATAATAGGACAGAAAATGTGTCATTTGAATAGATGCATCCACTTATTCAGCTTGCATTCAATGTTCACAGTCAATCCCTATGTCCAGCTTGACCACTCGATTTAGTTGGGAATCCCCCTCTTAATTTAGCGCGGAAATTATTTTTAAATTATTACGTGACTGTTTGGAAATCGTGGCAACACAAATAGACGATAGTTTACAAGGCGATATCTATATTCCGTCTGGGTTAGTTGGATAACGATATTATACAGTGGTTTAAATGTTAAATAACACGTTCTGTATATATTACGGCACACATATTTATGTGTAAATAAGTGTTAACACTGTTCATATAGTATAGTGACAGTAGCGATGTACTGGTACAGACTGTGTAAATATTACCGAGTTTGTGGAACTATTACAGAGTTTGTGTCAATATTACCGAGATTGTCATGACCTACTATCAAACAATCAAGCAGAATACGAGCGGCGTCCGTATTACTGCTGTTTTCATGTTTGAACTGTTACAATCTAGTGTACTGCTTCCCAAGTTTAATTCTACGATTGTGTTTGACCCATTTCCCTATTATTCTCTTCATTGCGGAAGCTGTTATCGTTTCCAACCGCAGTCGATTCACAATGGAAGCCAATTTTGTTTCCATGTGCATTAGTTTGTTGTGCGCATGCGTTTATCGTATATGTCACAAAATTAGCATATTCAGAGTGATAACCTTTTAATAATTGATAATTGATGTTTTTATGTACATACATCATCAAATTCGAATGGTTATTGTTCAGAAGGTTATTTTTTTAAAAGATATACCCAATAATATGATAGAAAATACAAAATAAATATTGGTTTATCGTGAGGTCCCTTTAACTTTGTTTCGTTTTAAACTGTATATCTGCATTTTGCATTTACCGCTACATTGACCAATCACGTACTTCATCTTGACAGAAACGTCACCTGTCGCGTCATATCCGGGGCCAAAACAAAATTAGACGGCTATGCCGAATAAATTGCACCCGCATTATTGAAGGCCGCCATAAAACTTACCAAACTGGAATGGAGAACGACCCATCAATGCTTAGCTTACGCTCTTACATCGCGGATCATCGTTTACATATTATTTGACTGAAGTATAGTGTAGAAAATCAACACGTGAAACGATGTTTTCAAACTGTATTTAAAGTGTTTGTATGGTCAATTGTTTGTTGTTTTCCCTTGTTATGTTCATATAAAGAATCAACACTCAGAATGTAAATATTCGTGTATATTTACATTTGGCACCAATTAAAGACGTTTATCTGCGCAATGATATATCGATATCATTTAGAAGTGATGCGGCGTTGAACGGGTATTTCATCGAATAGACTCGCTTGTCTCCTCGGAAACGCTTATGTTTCAATCGACAAATTTTACGTTATTTTCAGATGCTCTTCAGTTCTAAATGAAAGTCGACTTGACAGTACGTTACAAAGATTCTAAGGATATTTAGTTCGAAACAGATTCTGTGTCTTACCGAGTGTTGCTAACTTAGCAGACGCTAATTAAACTCCATAGGGCTCGGATTTAGACTTGTAAAGTAGGCATTTGACATCAATGAATACACAAAGGCTCTTGTCATTTGACCGCGTGTGGCACAAAGGCCTCTTACATAAACTCGACAATTATGGTATCTCTGGACCTCTTCTTCGTTGGGTGGCCAGTTATCTTTCAAAAAGAAAACAAGCTGTATTTATCAATGATTCACTTTCCTCTCTTAAGCCTATAAATGCTGGTGTCCCCCAAGGGTCAGTTCTTGGTCCACTTTTCTTTCTACTATACATAAATGATATTTCCTGTAATCTTTCATCTCTATCTAGGCTTTTCGCTGACGATACTTCTCTATCCTACGCGTCATATGACCTCAACCTTATTGAGACGGAGGCTAAACGGGACTTATTAAAACTTGAAATTTGGTCCAATGAATGGCTTATGTCCTTTAATCCTAATAAAACCGAGGCCCTCGTAATATCAACTAGACAACTTCCTTTTGTTCCGTCCTTTACATTCGACAATACCCCGATTAAAATAACAAACCACCATAAACACCTAGGAGTCATTCTTTCTGATGATTGTAAGTGGAACGTACATGTAGAATCTATAGTCAATAAAGTAACTAAATATATAGCCACCCTCCGTAAATTAAAACTTATCTTAAACAGGAACACATTAGAAAAAATGTACCTTACATATATACGACCATTACTTGAATATGCATGTGAAGTATGGGACAACTGCGGTACAACAAACTCATTGTTATTAGAAAAGATAAATCTAGAGGCCGCAAGAATAGTCACAGGGCTGCCCATATTCACAAAAAAAGAGTTCTTATATCTGGAAACCGGTTGGTTACCCCTTTCGAAGAGAAGAGATGCTCGGAAACTTTCCTTATTCTATTCTATAGTAAATAATCTGGCACCTACTTTTCTTATCGACCTACTACCAATGTATATTGGCAACATAGCTCCTTATAATTTACGAAATGCAGATTTATTTAGGGAACAACACTTTCGTCTACAACTATCAAATAACTCCTTCTTTCCTTCTACTTCAAAACTTTGGAATGATTTACATAACACTATCAGAAACTCGCCTACCTTAAGTTCCTTCAAATCTAATCTAAAAAAATCTATGACAGTAAACAATATATATGACAAGCATTTTATCAGTTATGGTCCTCGAAAACTAAATATTCTACACAACAGAATAAGAAATCGAGCAAGTGCACTAAGCTATGATCTTTTTAGAGCCAATCTCGTTGATTCACCTGCTTGTCAATGTGGACATCCCTGTGAAGATTCCTATCATTTTTTCTTTAACTGTCCCCTGTATAACAACTTAAGAGGAACTCTTATTGCTGATTTAACCTGGTACGGTCCTGTTAATGTAAATATACTTTGTAATGGTGACACGAATATCTCCTCAACTGAAAATATAAAAATCGCCAAAGTTGTGCAAAACTTCTTGAGTAGGTCGGGAAGATTCGACTAATCATCACATCCTACCCCCCCCCCCCCCCCTTCTTTTCATACTATTTTCCTATAATAAAAAAACTTAATCCAAAATGCTCCATTTATCCATATAATATATAAATGTTTTTTCTTCTTATCGATTAAGTATATTTGAATTCATTCCAAACATTTATATGTCGTGATCTTTCCCGATGCAGTCATTTAACTTTATATGTACCTATCTCCTCCTCCTTCCCGCCTCCCCCCCCCCCCCCCCCCTCTCTCTCTCTCTCTCTCTCTCTCCTCATTATATTTTCGTTTCTTTATCGAATTTCGGAATATTTGTATATGCCATCATGTGACTATGTTATTGTTTATTATTTTGTTATTATTATGGGAGAAGTCGTTTATAAGTTGGAAAAACTTGCTGACTAATCCCTTTGTCATTATTATATGTCAATAAAATATGTTTAAACTAATGAATACACATCCGATAACCATGTCGATACCCCCGATTTTTACAAGGGCTTTATAAATGCTAGACGTTTAGTGTTGTGTCTTGCATTTCTCAAAATTTGGAAACAAGCCCCTGTGAGTGTGACGACGGTGACAAATTTGGTAATTTCGTAACTGGAATAGCGTTTATAATAATTGTGTGACAACTACATTTCTTATAAGAAATTTTCGGTGTTAGAACTTGTGAAATTATTATTTATTCACATAAGCCAATACAAGAAATAAAACAAACAAAGGTGGGGTTTCCAGCAATGTTAATTTCCCAAAGGGGTCGGTCGAAAGATTTGTATACACTTGGAGAGGAGTGGAGTGGAGAGACCACTCACCGATACATTGCTTTGTACATCAAATTTGGTTCTCTTGGCTATATATTTAACCCAAATTAATCAATGATGCACTTGGCTAATTAACTAATTAAGTAACTTAATTACTAAACTAAAAACGTAGATTGTCACAAAACAGCAAAAGAAAATTAAAATCTATTTTAACGAAATAGGAAAGTTTGAATCATAAACTAAACACCAAAATTCAAAAACAGCGAGCATAGCGCCGATAATATTTATTTTAAGCATTTTGTGCAAAAAACGTCAAATTTTGTAAACAATTGACATTTTGAATGTCTTTCATATTCTGTCCAAACATTTAGTGTAAAGAAAGCTTTATCACTTACATAAGTACCCTAGTCCAGCCCAAAGTTCAAAACTTTACCATTTGTGCAAAGTGTTGATTTTTAGCTTTGATGTATGTCACCCCAATGACTTCATGAACGATAGTGGACAGAGCAGACCGCCCTGTTACACTCCAAACCTTAATGGACACATCCGTAACACACAAACAAGTACTTTTGACATGTGTAGGCCACGTGCATAAATGACCATCGCATTTAATTATAATTGGGACGTTAAAAACGATATATTACATAACCGACAATGATTTAACAAATCTTGCAGTAATATACCCAATGTAATTTTTCTTTTGACATTACCTTTTACATTTCCTTTAAGTAAATAGCTTCTGTGTCCATGATTTGAATTATTATATTAAAGCGTTTCTATCCTATTTACACGATCGCATCTGACGGAGACTTTAAACACCTAATAAAATATAGAGTCAATATGAGAGATATTTACACCAAGCAATTTGCTAGAAACGTAAGGCTTCCCAAGCACAATTGGTTGCTTGAGTTTTAAAAGCAGAAGATGGCATTGATTTTACTGATGATCAAGAGACTGACATGGGTGCAAAGTGTTTCAAGAAAGAATTATAAAACGAAAGCCGTAACCTGAAGATCAAAACGTTAGTGTTGATGATGATACGTGGCGGAACATCCCATTATTATCTATAGAAGATATATGTAATCGCCAGTCTTCGCACGTCATATGAATAGTTTCAATCAAAACTCGACTATTTTGCCTAAGCGAGCAAAATACCAACTCATCTTTCATCACAAACTGTTGCGACCTCGGTCCTAAAGTATTTGTTTACGTCATCTCAAAGGAAAAAGATCTTAACCATAACGTTGAAACTCGCCCTGATGAAAGAACAATGTTGACTTCTAGGCTACCTTCCAGATAAAGGGAAATCTATGCTGCAGGAGTTTTTTCTTTACTCTGCGTTTCTTCTCTCTGGATGAAGCATTGTAATGCCTGGACAGGTCGGACAAGGACACAGTTTCTGGAAATTCTTTAACATGTCAGTATCCAGTATATCGAAAACCTTTAATTCCATTGAGTGTACATATATCTTTATTGCTGAGTTCTGACCACCAGCTCCAGAGAATCTCCTACTGTGGCCAGAAGAAGCGGACCTATTTGAAGTTCATGACCATGGCCCTGCCTGATGGTTACATTCTGGATACAGTAAGACCTTTTTCTGGAAGCGATAATGATGCGACGATTACATGTGCCATCATATTTAGTCTCTCCTGGCTGGAGAAATATGACGGTGTTGTTGATCGAGGGGTTCGGGATGATTTGCCAGATTTACAATCATGTGGTTTGACAACAAAGATGCCGCCTTATCTAAAACCTAGGTAGACTCAACATGACGACCTATAAGCTAACCTTGATAGATCCATAACTAAATCCAGTAGGGTGGTGGAATCATATCACACACAATTCAAGCAATGGTTATTTTTTAAAACACAATTTGCCTATTTCATTGATGTCATCTACGCTCTCGTTAGAATAGCAACAGCCTGTCTCAATGGAAGCTGATGGCCCATATACGGTATGTAAGAACACCAGAGCGAGGTGCATTGACTAGTGAACTGGCTGTCAAAATGATAGCACCTTAGTATTCACAACACCTTAGCTCAGCGTGTGAAATAAGATGAGCCAGATATTACAAGGAGGACCAAGCAACTATTTGTCAAACTAGCTGCAACTGTGGATAATTGTGACATTCCAAAGTTAGACATTGAATACCTTCCGGCAATATCCTGTGGCACATACCAAATATCACTGGCAACTGGCTACATCAGTGAGCACCTCGGTGACTACGAGATCTGGATGTATCAGCACTCACCGGACATGGTACGATGTCAGGTCCACTGGAGGCATATGGGCAGTATAAGTGCAATACATGGATCCAGCATGACAGCTCCGACACCCTCAATCCCAAAAAGGATTATCATTGCCAGTGCCCTACTGGACATAGAACCAAAGGTGATATGCGCTCACGTAGCCAGTATCCGATGCTATTTCGGATACTACATGCATTTGGAAATCAGTAAGACTTTGCATCCAAAAGTCAAAAGGTTTAAGACAAACCTCTAGTAATTTAGATGTCGCTGCCAACCGTCATCTTCCAGGTACAAGGTATGGTCGACATGAACAATTAAAGCTACGATGTAGACCAACACTGACATGGCCAATCAGATTCTAGGACGAGGAAGCCATCTTGGATTCCAGATAAGGTGGTTTATATGTGTAAACCAACATAAATCTATCCGTTTTTGTCAGAAAATTAATTCAGCAGTTCTAAGAACATTAAATATTTTTGGTTATCAAGGAACACGGCGGTCATGTGGAATTTTCTGTTTAGTTGGTTAGTAGTGTAGGTATCAGTCTGTGTACTAATAAAACAAAGTAAATTTTTTTTTATTTCAGTTCACTTTACAATATTTCAATGCAAAACAGAT
This sequence comes from Pecten maximus, assembly GCF_902652985.1. Classification (NCBI taxonomy): domain Eukaryota; kingdom Metazoa; phylum Mollusca; class Bivalvia; order Pectinida; family Pectinidae; genus Pecten; species Pecten maximus. The sequence continues at coordinate 13,751,200 of NC_047018.1, read as the reverse complement.
TTCCCCCTATGCTCGTTTTTCTTTTAAAATCACATAGCAATACTGTCAAGCAATTTCAACTTCTTTGCGCAAAACTACAAATGACTATTTTTTGGCAATTCATTGTAGAAACTTACGGATGGACTGCAATAGGAAGTTTTATTTTTGACCTTCAAAAAGAATTGCTTAATGTAAAAAGAGCATGCTCTTAATCAAAATCCATCACATTTTTATCTCCTGTTCCTAAAGTATTCAAAATTGTTACTTCTTGCTTTGTATAAATGATATCTAACATGTTATTAACAACATGTTCATGTTTAGTTTTCTCAAAAAAATGAAGAATTTATATTTTAGCATTTTCCCCGAAAACCATACATTTTTTTTTTCATTTTCGGCACAAAAAGGGCTCTAAATTTTTGCGTATGTACTTGTTCAGACTTAAGTGCCTTTTTTGTATAAACCATCGTATTTTCTTCTTATGCCATTTTGAAACCAAACCTTTCGAAAGCTCTCTAGGCCTGTTAATACCGAAAGTAGCTGGAGGGTCATGCCTGACCAGTCTACACGCAAAATACTACACCGGAAGCGATCTAGGAACTGTCAATGTTTTGATGTGCAAAATGACGATCAGCAGTCTCCGGTAATTCCGACAGTGGAAATCCATGTCAAAGGAGGAGATAAAGTTACGCCAAAAGACATTTCGAAGGGGAAATACCATGCTGGTAATATTAGTAATGTCGACGTGATGTACCAGTGTCATTTACCGGAAAGTAATGCATTTAAAACATCACATGTATCGACCTCAGCCTTGTTTACACGGTACTTACAAAACGTTGTATTTCAGATGATTTCTTATCATCTAATATACCGAAACAACAGTTAAACTTAAAGGTGAATGTATTAAACACATCTTCAATCAATAGCGTCTTATCTGTCAAGCTGAAGCTATATTTACGTCCATTATCAAATTGATATAACTATGGTGCATGGGATGGGGCCATTTACAGTTAAACATGTTTTATTGGATTGATCTACAATGTACAACCTACATGAGAAAGTTTCTAACAGATCTTACGATTCTCTTCAACATGATAACGAGATTTCAGCCCGAGGGTTACTACTAAACATGATAACGAGATTTCAGCCCGAGAGTTACTACTCAACACGATAACGAGATTTCAGCCCGAGGGTTACTACTCAACACGATAACGAGATTTCAGCCCGAGAGTTACTACTCAACACGATAACGAGATTTCAGCCCGAGAGTTACTACTCAACATGTAAGCGAGATTTCAGCCCGAGAGTTACTACTCAACATGATAACGAGATTTCAGCCCGAGAGTTACTACTCAACACGATAGCGAAATTTCAGCCCGAGAGTTACTACTCAACATGTAAGCGAGATTTCAGCCCGAGAGTTACTACTCAACATGATAACGAGATTTCAGCCCGAGAGTTACTACTCAACACGATAACGAGATTTCAGCCCGAGAGTTACTACTCAACACGATAACGAGATTCCAGCCCGAGAGTTACTACTCAACACGATAACGACATTTCAGCCCGAGAGTTACTACTCAACACGATAACGAAATTTCAACCCAAGAGTTACCACTCAACACGATTACGAGATTTCAGCCCGAGAGTTACTACTCAACATGATAACGAGATTTCAGCCCGAGAGTTTCTACTCAACACGATAACGAGATTTCAGCTCGAGAGTTAATACTCAACATGATAACGAAATTTCAGCCCGAGAGTTTCTACTCAACATGATAACGAGATTTCAGCCCGAGAGTTACTACTCAACATGATAACGAGATTTCAGCCCGAGAGTTACCATTCAACACGATAACGAGATTTCAGCTCGAGAGTTACTACTCAACATGATAACGAGATTCCAGCCCGAGAGTTACTACTCAACATGATAACGAGATTCCAGCCCGAGAGTTACTACTCAACACGATAACGAGATTTCAGCCCGAGAGTTACTACTCAACATGATAACGAGATTCCAGCCCGAGAGTTACTACTCAACATGATAACGAGATTTCAGCCCGAGAGTTACTACTCAACATGATAACGAGATTTCAGTCCGAGAGTTACTACTCAACACGATAACGAGATTTCAACCCGAGAGTTACTATTAAACATGATAACGAGATTTCAGCCCGAGAGTTACTACTCAACACGATAACGAGATTTCAGCCCGAGGGTTACTACTAAACATGATAACGAGATTTCAACCCGAGAGTTACTACTCAACATGATAACGAGATTTCAGCCCGAGAGTTACTACTCAACACGATAACGAGATTTCAGCCCGAAAGTTACTACTCAACACGATAACGAGATTTCAGCCCGAGAGTTATTATTCAACGCGATAACGAGATTTCAGCTCGAGAGTTACTACTCAACATGATAACGAGATTTCAGCCCGAGAGTTACTATTCAACACGATAACGAGATTTCAGCTCGAGAGTTACTACTCAACATGATAACGAAATTTCAACCCGAGAGTTACTTCTCAACATAATCACTATATTTCAGCCCGAGAGCTACATGATATCAAGCCTCGACGGTGATACCACTTAAAACAATAGCTTCCCGAATGTAAAAACCCAATTTCATTGCGTAAAAATCCATTTCGATCATACAATGAACTTGTTGTTGTGATAATGGCGCTACAAACTTTGTTATCGAAAAGAGCTTATGGAAACTAAATGTCAGTAAGTATTGGAGAAAATTCCGCCGATTTTCTCCTGTGCGCAGATGCTGGTAACTACACAAGACGTGAGGGAAACCTAGATATGTATACAAGTAATGATGATGTAAACGATTTAGTAAAATGATAAATTCAGAGTAAATGTGATCACAGTTCAATGTTTTATTTCTGTGAAATATCATTATGCGAAACAAAATACAATTATACGAAACTAAATGTAATGCTTATACGAAACTAAAATGAATTTTAGAGTGACTATAAATGCCCCCGGTACCAGTGGTAACCAATTAGTGCGATAAAGCATAGATTCCAAGGCTTTCTTCTCTTTTGTAAAATACGTTACTCTGTTTTGAATCTCAACATTTAAAAGCAATATGTAATATAATTTATCAGATTTCAAAGAACGTATGTTTTCCCAGACGATCTGACCTATTTAGGATTAGAAAGTGGTAAATAAGGGATATTCAGTATATGGAACTATGTGGTGTTTGTGAGGTATTTATAAAGAGATAATAAAAGCATTGCATTTCGAAAATATGACTTATACGGATACGCTTGAAAATGTATTAGGTACATGTTATTATGATCAGGTGTTTGGGAAACGCAAACTAGATCAAATCAAAGCTGTCATATGTTCTCAAAAGATAGGGGGCGAATAGAAGTTACTGTCCAGAAAAGGAACATTCACATACGAACATACTTCATACAACCATACGACAGCGTGTCGGGGTTTACATCACACAAACACATGCGAACGCACGCGCATCTCGACTCAATCTTGATAACTCAGGATGTCTATGTTACCGATTCAGACCGTATTTAGCTGGATGCTATTGTTTGTGCAATGTAAGCCCAGTCATCATTCACATCGACCCTTGTAAATTCTAATAATATTGTACAAATATTTCATAAAAGATACAGAATAATGTGATGGAATGCTGCAAATCCGGGAATCAATAACAGCGCATTCCAACTCTCAATTAGGTAGGTAAACAGCGATCTGACGGCGACTACAGGTCTACAGGCCTCCGGGTAGCTCGACAGACATGCGCATGGCTACGTACAGGCCTCCGGGTAGCTCGACAGACATGCGCATGGCTACGTACAGGCCTACGGGTAGCTCGGCAGACATGCGCATGGCTACGTACAGGCCTACGGGTAGCTCGACAGACATGCGCATGGCTACGTACAGGCCTACGGGTAGCTCGGCAGACATGCGCATGGCTACCTACAGGTTTCCCGCGGGTAGTACTGGAAAATGATATTAAAGAAATGAAACCTCATAGTGAAAGATGCAATGTACGATTAAATGGAACGGATCGATAAAAAAGTTTTACCCATGGCTCCAAATTGTAAGACACCATTGTTTCTGTTAGTAGCTTTATACATCAACTCAATACATTGAACACAGCATGGCAATACGCAATAACAAGTCTTTCTTGAAAACTAATGAATGACAAACAGTACAGTTCTATCCATCTATTAGTTGCCATGGTGACGAGACTTGTAATCTGTGTTGAATGTTTGTGATGTGAGTCCCGTGATATTTGTTGTATGTTATGTAAGTCCCCGTGATATTTGTTGTGTGTTATGTAAGTCCCTGTGATGTGTGTTGTGTGTTATGTAAGTCCCTGTGATATGTGTTGTGTGTTATGTAAGTCCCCGTGATATGTGTTGTGTGTTATGTAAGTCCCTGTGATATGTGTTGTGTGTTATGTAAGTCCCCGTGATGTTTGTTGTGTGTTATGTAAGTCCATGTGATGTTTGTTGTATGTTATGTAAGTCCCCGTGATATGTGTTGTATGTTATGTAAGTCCCCGTGATATGTGTTGTGTGTTATGTAAGTCCCCGTGATATGTGTTGTGTGTTATGTAAGTCCCTGTGATGTGTGTTGTGTGTTATGTAAGTCCCCGTGATATTTGTTGTGTGTTATGTAAGTCCAGTGATATGTGTTGTGTGTTATGTAGGTCCCGTGATATGTGTTGTGTGTTATGTAAGTCCCGTGATATGTGTTGTGTGTTATGTAAGTCCCCGTGATATGTGTTGTGTGTTATGTAAGTCCCCGTGAAGTGCGTTGTGTGTTATGTAAGTCCCGTGATATGTGTTGTGTGTTATGTAAGTCCCCGTGATATGTGTTGTGTATTATGTAAGTCCCCGTGAAGTGTGTTGTGTGTTATGTAAGTCCCCGTGATATGTGTTGTGTGTTATGTAAGTCCCCGTGATGTGTGTTGTGTGTTATGTCAGTCCCGTGATATGTGTTGTATGTTCTGTAAGTCCCCGTGATATGTGTTGTGTGTTATGTAAGTCACTGTGATGTGTGTTGTGTGTTATGTAAGTCCCGTGATATGTGTTGTGTGTTATGTAAGTCCCCGTGATATGTGTTGTGTGTTATGTAAGTCACTGTGATGTGTGTTGTGTGTTATGTAAGTCCCGTGATATGTTGTGTGTTATGTAAGTCCCGTGATATGTGTTTTGTGTTATGTAAGTCCCGTGATATGCGTTGTGTGTTATGTAAGTCCATGTGATATGTGTTTTGTGTTATGTAAGTCCCTGTGATGTTTGTTGTATGTTATGTAAGTCCCTGTGATGTTTGTTTTGTGTTTGTGATGTAAGTCCCGTGATATGCGTTGTGTGTTATGTAAGTCCCTGTGATGTGTTTTTTTGTGTTTGGAATCTGATTCCTTGTGATTTATTTTGTATATTACTAAGAAATATTCCGATTCGCTCGATATTTGTTGTAGCTTGGAATTACTTGGCCGCTTGCACAGAAAAAAAAGATGTTTTCTAAGGCAGAAGTTCGTAATACATTTGTTGTGGCATGATGCTCCAGACTCTTTGTATAACTGGTAGATATTGTTAATCTGTCACGTTTACATATTATACATGTACGTACCTTGTAGCAACATTAAGACGTGGGGATATAAAATGTTCTACTTGCATCAAAAATGCTTGCAGCAGGTATTAAACGGAAAGATAACCCAAACGATGCTGACATCCGAAACTGTTATCGTCATGGAAACAGTCGGAATATATCAACTGGCCAACCAGACCCAGGGTAGTGTTGTTGTCAACATTTTTGATTATTCTATCATTGAAATTGTACGACAATAAGACAAAGACTTTGTGGCCGATTAGGGGCCGCGTTGGCCGAGTGGTTAAGGTGTTCCGACACTTTAACACTAGCCCTCCACCTCTGGGTTGCGAGTTCGAAACCCACGTGGGGCAGTTGCCAGGTACTGACCGTAGGTCGGTGGTTTTTCTCCGGGTACTCCGGCTTTCCTCCACCTCCAAAACCTGGCACGTTCTTAAATGACCCTGGCTTGTTAATAGGACGTTAAACAAAATAAGGCATGTACAACTCTTAAGATGTGCCACCATTTGGTTGGTTTTCATCAAAACGATCTTCCGTTCAAGCTCGAAATGAGGCTTTACATAAAACATGGTAAAAATGGTATCGATGTATTGTAGCATTCAGAGGTGAGTACAACGGATGGAAACGAAAACGGCTACCTAAATCTTCAATGGAACGGAGAATTGGTTAGGCTAGACCTACTACCACCAAAACACGAATGGAATGTAACAAATCAAGAATATGCATACTGAGCCAAGAAAGGGAAATCAGGCAGATCATTGGAACCAATGGACCTTACAATATTGATACGAACCGTTTCCTAAATTGACAAGGTGTGCATTCAAGTGTGAATAGCTACAAAACCTAACGCCGGAAGTTATTGATGCTGTATATATCGATACATGGTTCTGTTTATTTGGTGCGCACAATTTGTTTTGTGATGAACTATTAGGACCAAAGGCTGACGACGGATATTTTACCCCAGTGATGGTATATCATACTTCAAGGCGAGTCAGCTGTTCTGTAGCCGCCAGGGTTTACTCGAAACAATAAAAAAAACATCAATCTGGCGAGTGTTTATTCTGTACCAGTTGTATTAAAACCATATTTAAGTCCTCTACATTAATGCCTTTACACCAGTAACAGTGTACGTTGTAATATATCTATGTATAACATTGTTCTTCCTATCTCAACAATATGAACGGGTTGCCAATACATTTATGATAAGCGTGATGATTTCAATGTATGTATTGCGAATGTGTCATTTCTTGATAGTAACGTCCCTGCTTTCTACAGAAAATTAATGTTGCATATCAACTGCTAGTATCATAACGTATTCATACTGTTTTACATATTAAATCCGACTTGACATGTATCACAGGTAAGACACGTCACAAGTTAGACACCACCTGACACGTGTTACAGGTAAGACACCACCTGACATGTGTTACAGGTTAGACACCACCTGACATGTGATACAGGTTAGACACCACCTGACATGTGTTACAGGTTAGACACCACCTGACATGTGTTACAGGTTAGGCACCACCTGACATGTGTTACAGGTTAGACAGGTCACAAGTTAGACACCACCTGACATGTGTTACAGGTTAGACACCACCTGACATGTGTTACAGGTTAGACACTACCTGACATGTGTTACAGGTTAGACACCACCTGCCATGTGTTACAGGTTAGACACCACCCGACATGTGATACAGGTTAGACAGGTCACAAGTTAGACACCACCTGACATGAGCAACAGATTAGACACCAACTGACATGTGTTACAGGTTAGACACTACCTGACATGTGTTACAGGTTAGACACCACCTGACATGTGTTACAGGTTAGACACCACCTGCCATGTGTTACAGGTTAGACACCACCTGACATGTGTTACAGGTTAGACACTACCTGACATGTGTTCCAGGTTAGACACCACATGACATGTGTTACAGGTTAGACACTACCTGACATGTGTTACAGGTTAGACACCACCTGACATGTGTTACAGGTTAGACACTACCTGACATGTGTTACAGGTTAGACACTACCTTACATGTGTTACAGGTTAGACACCACCTGACATGTGATACAGGTTAGACACCACCTACAATGTGTTACAGGTTAGACACCACCTGACATGTGTTACAGGTTAGACACTACCTGACATGTGTTACAGGTTAGACAGGTCACAAGTTAGACACCACCTGACGTGAGCAACATATTAGAAACCAACTGACATGTGTTACAGGTTAGACACTACCTGACATGTGTTACAGGTTAGACACTACCTGATATGTGTTACAGGTTAGACAGGTCACAAGTTAGACACCACCTGACATGAGCAACAGATTAGAAACCAACTGACATGTGTTACAGGTTAGACACCACCTGACATGTGTTACAGGTTAGACACTACCTGACATGTGTTACAGGTTAGACACCACCTGACATGTGTTACAGGTTAGACACCACCTGGCATGTGTTACAGGTTAGACACCACATGACATGTGTTACAGGTTAGACATCACCTGACATGAGCAACAGATTAGAAACTAACTGACATGTGTTACAGGTTAGACACCACCTGACATGTGTTACAGATTAGACACCAACTGACATGTGTTACAGGTTAGACACCACCTGACATGTGTTACAAGTTAGACACCACCTGATATGAGCAACAGATAAGACACCAACTGACATGTGTTACAGGTTAGACACTACCTGACATGTGTTACAGGTTAGACACTACCTGACATGTGTTACAGGTTAGACACCACCTGACATGTGTTACAGGTTAGACACTACCTGACATGTGTTACAGGTTAGACACTACCTGACATGTGTTACAGGTTAGACACTACCTGACATGTGTTTCAGGTTAGACACCACCTGACATGTGTTACAGGTTAGACACCACCTGACATGTGTTACAGGTTAGACACCACCTGACATGTGTTACAGATTAGACACTACCTGACATGTGTTACAGGTTAGACACCACCTGACATGTGTTACAGGTTAGACACTACCTGACATGTGTTCCAGGTTAGACACCACATGACATGTGTTACAGGTTAGACACTACCTGACATGTGTTACAGGTTAGACACCACCTGACATGTGATACAGGTTAGACACCACCTGCCATGTGATACAGGTTAGACAGGTCACAAGTTAGACACCACCTGACATGAGCAACAGATTAGACACCAACTGACATGTGTTACAGGTTAGACACCACCTGACATGTGTTACAGATTAGACACCACCTGACATGTGTTACAGATTAGACACCACCTGACATGTGTTACAGGTTAGACACCACCTGACATGTGTTACCGGTTAGACACTACCTGACATGTGTTACAGGTTAGACACCACCTGGCATGTGTTACAGGTTAGACACTACCTGACATGTGTTACAGGTTAGACACTACCTGAAATGTGTTACAGGTTAGACACCACATGACATGTGTTACAGGTTAGACACCACCTGACATGTGTTACAGGTTAGACACCACCTGACATGTGATACAGGTTAGACACCACCTGCCATGTGATACAGGTTAGACAGGTCACAAGTTAGACACCACCTGACATGAGCAACAGATTAGACACCAACTGACATGTGTTACAGGTTAGACACTACCTGACATGTGTTACAGATTAGACACCAACTGACATGTGTTACAGGTTAGACACTACCTGACATGTGTTACAGGTTAGACACTACCTGACATGTGTTACTGGTTAGACACCACCTGACATGTGTTACAGGTTAGACACCATCTGACATGTGTTACAGGTTAGACACCACCTGCCATGTGTTACAGGTTAGACACCACCTGACATGTGTTACAGGTTAGACACTACCTGACATGTGTTCCAGGTTAGACACCACATGACATGTGTTACAGGTTAGACACTACCTGACATGTGTTACAGGTTAGACACCACCTGACATGTGATACAGGTTAGACACTACCTGACATGTGTTACAGGTTAGACACCACCTGACATGTGTTACAGGTTAGACACTACCTGACATGTGTTACAGGTTAGACAGGTCACAAGTTAGACACCACCTGACGTGAGCAACAGATTAGAAACCAACTGACATGTGTTACAGGTTAGACACTACCTGACATGTGTTACAGGTTAGACACTACCTGATATGTGTTACAGGTTAGACACTACCTGACATGTGTTACAGGTTAGACACTACCTGACACGTGTTACAGGTAAGACACCACCTGACATGTGTTACAGGTTAGACACCACCTGACATGTGTTACAGGTTAGACACCACCTGACATGTGTTACAGGTTAGACACCACCTGACATGTGTTACAGGTTAGACACCACCTGACATGTGTTACAGGTTAGGCACCACCTGACATGTGTTACAGGTTAGACAGGTCACAAGTTAGACACCACCTGACATGTGTTACAGGTTAGACACCACCTGACATGTGTTACAGGTTAGACACTACCTGACATGTGTTACAGGTTAGACACCACCTGCCATGTGTTACAGGTTAGACACCACCCGACATGTGATACAGGTTAGACAGGTCACAAGTTAGACACCACCTGACATGAGCAACAGATTAGACACCAACTGACATGTGTTACAGGTTAGACACTACCTGACATGTGTTACAGGTTAGACACTACCTGACATGTGTTACAGGTTAGACACCACCTGCCATGTGATACAGGTTAGACACTACCTGACATGTGTTACAGGTTAGACACTACCTGACATGTGATACAGGTTAGACACCACCTGACATGTGATACAGGTTAGACACCACCTGACATGTGTTACAGGTTAGACACCACCTGACATGTGTTACAGGTTAGACACTACCTGACATGTGTTACAGGTTAGACAGGTCACAAGTTAGACACCACCTGACGTGAGCAACAGATTAGAAACCAACTGACATGTGTTACAGGTTAGACACTACCTGACATGTGTTACAGGTTAGACACTACCTGATATGTGTTACAGGTTAGACAGGTCACAAGTTAGACACCACCTGACATGAGCAACAGATTAGAAACCAACTGACATGTGTTACAGGTTAGACACCACCTGACATGTGTTACAGGTTAGACACTATCTGACATGTGTTACAGGTTAGACACCACCTGACATGTGCTACAGGTTAGACACCACCTGACATGTGTTACAGGTTAGACACTACCTGACATGTGTTACAGGTTAGACATCACCTGACATGAGCAACAGATTAGAAACTAACTGACATGTGTTACAGGTTAGGCACCACCTGACATGTGTTACAGATTAGACACCACCTGACATGTGTTACAGGTTAGACACCACCTGGCATGTGTTACAGGTTAGACACCACATGACATGTGTTACAGGTTAGACATCACCTGACATGAGCAACAGATTAGAAACTAACTGACATGTGTTACAGGTTAGACACCACCTGACATGTGTTACAGGTTAGACACCACCTGACATGTGTTACAGGTAAGACACTACCTGACATGTGTTACAGGTTAGACACTACCTGACATGTGTTACAGGTTAGACACCATCTGACATGTGTTACAGGTTAGACACTACCTGATGTGTATTACAGGTTAGACACCACCTGCCATGTGATACAGGTTAGACACCACCTGCCATGTGATACAGGTTAGACAGGTCACAAGTTAGACACCACCTGATATGAGCAACAGATTAGACACCAACTGACATGTGTTACAGGTTAGACACTACCTGACATGTGTTACAGGTTAGACACTACCTGACATGTGTTACTGGTTAGACACCACCTGACATGTATTACAGGTTAGACACCATCTGACATGTGTTACAGGTTAGACACTACCTGACATGTGTTACAGGTTAGACACCACCTGACATGTGTTACAGGTTAGACACTACCTGACATGTGTTCCAGGTTAGACACCACATGACATGTGTTACAGGTTAGACACTACCTGACATGTGTTACAGGTTAGACACCACCTGACATGTGATACAGGTTAGACACCACCTGCCATGTGATACAGGTTAGACAGGTCACAAGTTAGACACCACCTGCCATGAGCAACAGATTAGACACCAACTGACATGTGTTACAGGTTAGACACTACCTGACATGTGTTACAGGTTAGACACCACCTGACATGTGTTACAGATTAGACACCACCTGACATGTGTTACAGATTAGACACCACCTGACATGTGTTACAGGTTAGACACTACCTGATATGTGTTACAGGTTAGACACCACCTGACATGTGTTACAGGTAAGACACCACCTGACATGTGTTACAGGTTAGACACCACCTGACATGTGTTACAGGTTAGACACTACCTGACATGTGTTACAGGTTAGACACTACCTGACATGTGTTACCGGTTAGACACTACCTGACATGTGTTACAGGTTAGACACCACCTGGCATGTGTTACAGGTTAGACACTACCTGACATGTGTTACAGGTTAGACACTACCTGACATGTGTTACAGGTTAGACACCACCTGACATGTGTTACAGGTTAGACACCACATGACATGTGTTACAGGTTAGACACCACCTGACATGTGTTACAGGTTAGACACCACCTGACATGTGTTACAGGTTAGACACCACCTGACATGCGTTACAGGTTAGCAACAGCTTGCAATATTTAATCAGTTACATCATTAATATAATCATTACAAACCTAAATATACTGTCTGTGTTATAAGGAGCGTACCCAATGCTACACGTACGTAGACACGCCATACCACTCCCTTAGAATTATATTTAAACCCCAACTACTCGTACACATGCATGCTTTAATGTTTATACGGCGAGTCTAATTAATTTCTTCAATTCAGATAGATGCTTGCTCAGCTAACTTATTTTATCTAAGACACAAATTGACAGATTTTAATTTAATTAGAGAGTTTCTCTATGTCCAGTAGCAGTTAGAAGTCGGCGTAGTAGACATACGTCGATCAGCTTGGTGGTTAATCACTGTACGTCCACATAACTAAAACAGGTATGGTAGCGTGCTCACGTGCAATACAATCCACCAACAATTGATATAGCTAAATCTTCGTACCATAAAACCTCAATAATTCCCTCAAACCTCCCCATATCATGTGAACACACACCAGCCAACAATCAAACCGTACCTCCAACCAATCAAACACAAGAAATCCACTTACGTGTTTTTTGCGTTAATCGTACTTATGTCTGAACTAAGGTGATCACCATTTCGCGACCATCTAGAAGTCTAATGGTGCCGTCAGCCCTCTGGGCCAATGAAAACGCTCGATACAAAACGATTTTTAGAATGTTTAGAGACCAGAGTATATAAGCAAAAAGCCTTGTCAACGCCATTACGGTAGACGAGCAGCAACAGAGCCGTGGATACATTATGTGTGTACACAAAAATCACCCATACATGATCTGATACTCTGAAATAGATTTTAATATGTTTACTATCCATTGAACTTGCAGTACACAGCCCCGAATGTGTAGTACGTTACCGGCTACAGTGTATCGTAAAGCACCATAACTGGTCAGCGGACAACCGCTTTGGGGTCGAAGGGGCATATAGATTACGTCAATCGATTCCTCTATCGAATTTTGGTCATATTTTCTTGAAAACAACCGACAAGCCGTCTATTTATGGGTCTGTAGACGACCATAAGAAATGTTCAGGGTTTCATTGACTTTTCCTTCGCAACACAGCGAACAAATTCAGAAAAGACATCACCTTTTGTCTGGAAACGATCACTATATTTCACAAAAATAAACTTAACTAGCACCAGTATGACAAAGTCACAACATTCCATACTTATTTTGTTGAGAGTCAGCATATTATTGTATTCCAAGCGTTTATTCTAATAATGAATAACAGTAATTTTCTAGGAAACCAAGCACAAGACGAATGATTTTGCGGTACTAAAGTATACACCAATAAATTTGAGATGAAGGCAGGTTGACGATAGTGTCTGTTCAAACTGCAAGAAACGAGATTTCTCCTACAAATAGGCTAGTTTGGAGGATACAATCAACCTTTAGCTCTATTTCGGAATACACAATAAACTTTTAGTGATACTTGCAAGAATTAAGTAAACCTTAATATGAACTTTAGAGGTAAACTGATTCCTAATAACTACAACTGAAGGTTTACTGTGTCCTCACAACTACAACTTAAGGTTTACTGTCCAATCACAACAACAACTAAAGGTTTACTGTGTCCTCACAACTACAACTAAAGGTTTACTGTCCAATCACAACTACAACTAAAGGTTTACTGTGTCCTCACAACTACAACTAAAGGTTTACTGTGTCCTCACAACTACAACTAAAGGTTTACTGTCCCATCACAACAACAACTAAAGGTTTACTGTATCCTCATAACAACAACTAAAGGTTTACTGTGTCCTCATAACTACAACTAAAGGTTTACTGAATCCTAATAACTACAACTGAAGGTTTACTGTGTCCTCATAACTACAACTAAAGGTTTACTGTGTCCTCACAACTACAACTAAAGGTTTACTGTCCCATCACAACAACAACTAAAGGTTTACTGTCCCATCACAACAACAACTAAAGGTTTACTGTATCCTCACAACAACAACTAAAGGTTTACTGTGTCCTCACAACTACAACTAAAGGTTTACTGTCCCATCACAACAACAACTAAAGGTTTACTGTCCCATCACAACAACAACTAAAGGTTTACTGTATCCTCACAACAACAACTAAATGTTTACTGTATCCTCATAACTACAACTAAATGTTTACTGTGTCCTCACAACTACAACTAAATGTTTAATGTATCCTCGTAACTACAACTAAAGGTTTACTGTATCATAACAACTATAACTAAAGGTTTACTGTATCATAACAACTACAACTAAAGGTTTACTGTGTCCTCACAACTACAACTAAAGGTTTACTGTATCCTCACAACTACAACTAAAGGTTTACTGTATCCTCACAACTACAACTAAAGGTTTACTGTATCCTCACAACTACAACTAAAGGTTGACTGTATCCTTATAACTACAACTAAAGGTTTACTGTGTCCTCACAACAACTAAAGGTTTACTGTATCATAACAACTACAACTAAAGGTTTACGGTGTCCTCACAACTACAACTAAAGGTTTACTGTGTCCTCACAACAACTAAAGGTTTACTGTATCATAACAACTACAACTAAAGGTTTACTGTGTCCTCACAACTACAACTAAAGGTTTACTGTGTCCTCACAACAACAACTAAAGGTTTACTGTATCCTCATAACTACAACTAAAGGTTTACTGTATTCTCACAACAACAACTAAAGGTTAACTGTGTCCTCACAACTACAACTAAAGGTTTACTGTGTCCTCACAACTACAACTAAAGGTTTACTGTGTCCTCATAACTACAACTAAAGGTTTACTGTGTCCTCACAACTACAACTAAATGTTTACTGTATCCTCACAACAACAACTAAAGGTTTACTGTATCCTCACAACAACAACTAAAGGTTTACTGTATCCTCACAACTACAACTAAATGTTAACTGTGTCCTCACAACAACAACTAAAGGTTTACTGTATCCTCACAACAACAACTAAAGGTTTACTGTATCCTCACAACTACAACTAAAGGTTTACTGTGTCCTCATAACTACAACTAAAGGTTTACTGTGTCATCATAACTACAACTAAAGGTTTACTGTATCATCATAACTACAACTAAAGGTTTACTGTATTCTCATAACTACAACTAAAGGTTTACTGTGTCATAACAACTACAACTAAAGGTTTACTGTATCCTCACAACTACAACTAAATGTTTACTGTATCCTCACAACTACAACTAAATGTTAACTGTGTCCTCACAACAACAACTAAATGTTAACTGTGTCCTCACAACTACAACTAAAGGTTTACTGTATCCACATAACTACAACTAAAGGTTTACTGTATCATAACAACTATAACTAAAGGTTTACTGTATCCTCACAACTACAACTAAAGGTTTACTGTATCCTCACAACTACAACTAAATGTTAACTGTGTCCTCACAACAACAACTAAATGTTAACTGTGTCCTCACAACTACAACTAAAGGTTTACTGTATCCACATAACTACAACTAAAGGTTTACTGTATCATAACAACTATAACTAAAGGTTTACTGTATCCTCACAACTACAACTAAAGGTTTACTGTATCCTCACAACTACAACAAAAGGTTTACTGTGTCCTCACAACTACAACTAAAGGTTTACTGTATCCTCACAACTACAACTAAAGGTTTACTGTGTCCTCATAACTACAACTAAAGGTTTACTGTGTCCTCATAACTACAACTAAAGGTTTACTGTATTCGCATAACTACAACTAAATGTTTACTGTGTCCTCATAACTACAACTAAAGGTTTACTGTATCCACATAACTACAACTAAAGGTTTACTGTATCATAACAACTACAACTAAAGGTTTACTGTGTCCTCACAACAACAACTAAAGGTTTACTGTGTCCTCATAACTACAACTAAAGGTTTACTGTGTCCTCATAACTACAACTAAAGGTTTACTGTATCCACATAACTACAACTAAAGGTTTACTGTATCATAACAACTACAACTAAAGGTTTACTGTATCCTCACAACTACAACTAAAGGTTTACTGTGTCCTCACAACTACAACTAAAGGTTTACTGTCCCATCACAACAACAACTAAAGGTTTACTGTCCCATCACAACAACAACTAAAGGTTTCCTGTATCCTCACAACTACAACTAAAGGTTTACTGTGTCCTCATAACTACAACTAAAGGTTTACTGTGTCCTCACAACAACAACTAAAGGTTTACTGTGTCCTCACAACTACAACTAAAGGTTTACTGTATCCTCACAACTACAACTAAAGTTTTACTGTATCCTCACAACTACAACTAAAGGTTTACTGTATCCTCACAACTACAACTAAAGGTTGACTGTATCATCATAACTACAACTAAAGGTTTACTGTGTCCTCACAACTACAACTAAAGGTTTACTGTGTCCTCACAACAACTAAAGGTTTACTGTATTATAACAACTACAACTAAAGGTTTACTGTGTCCTCACAACTACAACTAAAGGTTTACTGTGTCCTCACAACAACAACTAAAGGTTTACTGTATCCTCATAACTACAACTAAAGGTTTACTGTATTCTCACAACAACAACTAAAGGTTAACTGTGTCCTCACAACTACAACTAAAGGTTTACTGTGTCCTCACAACTACAACTAAAGGTTTACTGTGTCCTCATAACTACAACTAAAGGTTTACTGTGTCCTCACAACTACAACTAAATGTTTACTGTATCCTCACAACAACAACTAAAGGTTTACTGTATCCTCACAACAACAACTAAAGGTTTACTGTATCCTCACAACTACAACTAAATGTTAACTGTGTCCTCACAACAACAACTAAAGGTTTACTGTATCCTCACAACTACAACTAAAGGTTTAATGTGTCCTCACAACTACAACTAAAGGTTTACTGTATCCTCACAACTACAACTAAAGGTTTACTGTGTCCTCATAACTACAACTAAAGGTTTACTGTGTCATCATAACTACAACTAAAGGTTTACTGTATCATCATAACTACAACTAAAGGTTTACTGTATTCTCATAACTACAACTAAAGGTTTACTGTGTCATAACAACTACAACTAAAGGTTTACTGTATCCTCACAACTACAACTAAAGGTCTACTGTATCCTCACAACTACAACTAAATGTTAACTGTGTCCTCACAACAACAATTAAATGTTAACTGTGTCCTCACAACTACAACTAAAGGTTTACTGTATCCACATAACTACAACTAAAGGTTTACTGTATCATAACAACTATAACTAAAGGTTTACTGTATCCTCACAACTACAACAAAAAGTTTACTGTGTCCTCACAACTACAGCTAAAGGTTTACTGTATCCTCACAACTACAACTAAAGGTTTACTGTGTCCTCATAACTACAACTAAAGGTTTACTGTGTCCTCATAACTACAACTAAATGTTTACTGTATCATCACAACTACAACTAAAGGTTTACTGTATCATCATAACTACAACACAATGTTTACTGTGTCCTCATAACTACAACTAAATGTTTACTGTATCATCACAACTACAACTAAAGGTTTACTGTATCATCATAACTACAACACAATGTTTACTGTGTCCTCATAACTACAACTAAATGTTTACTGTATCCTCATAACAACAACTAAAGGTTTACTGTGTCCTCACAACAACAACTAAAGGTTTACTGTGTCCTCATAACTACAACTAAATGTTTACTGTGTCCTCATAACTACAACTAAAGGTTTACTGTATTCGCATAACTACAACTAAATGTTTACTGTGTCCTCATAACTACAACTAAAGGTTTACTGTATCCACATAACTACAACTAAAGGTTTACTGTATCATAACAACTACAACTAAATGTTTACTGTATCATCACAACTACAACTAAAGGTTTACTGTATCATCATAACTACAACACAATGTTTACTGTGTCCTCATAACTACAACTAAATGTTTACTGTATCCTCATAACAACAACTAAAGGTTTATTGTGTCCTCACAACAACAACTAAAGGTTTACTGTGTCCTCATAACTACAACTAAATGTTTACTGTGTCCTCATAACTACAACTAAAGGTTTACTGTATTCGCATAACTACAACTAAATGTTTACTGTGTCCTCATAACTACAACTAAAGGTTTACTGTATCCACATAACTACAACTAAAGGTTTACTGTATCATAACAACTACAACTAAAGGTTTACTGTGTCCTCACAACAACAACTAAAGGTTTACTGTGTCGTCATAACTACAACTAAAGGTTTACTGTATCCTCACAACTACAACTAAAGGTTTACTGTGTCCTCATAACTACAACTAAAGGTTTACTGTGTCCTCATAACTACAACTAAATGTTTACTGTATCATCACAACTACAACTAAAGGTTTACTGTATCATCATAACTACAACACAATGTTTACTGTGTCCTCATAACTACAACTAAATGTTTACTGTATCATCACAACTACAACTAAAGGTTTACTGTATCATCATAACTACAACACAATGTTTACTGTGTCCTCATAACTACAACTAAATGTTTACTGTATCCTCATAACTACAACTAAAGGTTAACTGTGTCGTCACAACAGCAACTAAAGGTTTACTGTGTCCTCATAACTACAACTAAATGTTTACTGTGTCCTCATAACTACAACTAAAGGTTTACTGTATTCGCATAACTACAACTAAATGTTTACTGTGTCCTCATAACTACAACTAAAGGTTTACTGTATCCTCACAACTACAACTAAAGGTTTACTGTATCCTCACAACTACAACTAAATGTTAACTGTGTCCTCACAACAACAACTAAATGTTAACTGTGTCCTCACAACTACAACTAAAGGTTTACTGTATCCACATAACTACAACTAAAGGTTTACTGTATCATAACAACTATAACTAAAGGTTTACTGTATCCTCACAACTACAACTAAAGGTTTACTGTATCCTCACAACTACAACAAAAGGTTTACTGTGTCCTCACAACTACAACTAAAGGTTTACTGTATCCTCACAACTACAACTAAAGGTTTACTGTGTCCTCATAACTACAACTAAAGGTTTACTGTGTCCTCATAACTACAACTAAATGTTTACTGTATCATCACAACTACAACTAAAGGTTTACTGTATCATCATAACTACAACACAATGTTTACTGTGTCCTCATAACTACAACTAAATGTTTACTGTATCATCACAACTACAACTAAAGGTTTACTGTATCATCATAACTACAACACAATGTTTACTGTGTCCTCATAACTACAACTAAATGTTTACTGTATCCTCATAACTACAACTAAAGGTTTACTGTGTCCTCACAACAACAACTAAAGGTTTACTGTGTCCTCATAACTACAACTAAATGTTTACTGTGTCCTCATAACTACAACTAAAGGTTTACTGTATTCGCATAACTACAACTAAATGTTTACTGTGTCCTCATAACTACAACTAAAGGTTTACTGTATCAACATAACTACAACTAAAGGTTTACTGTGTCATAACAACTACAACTAAAGGTTTACTGTGTCCTCACAACAACAACTAAAGGTTTACTGTGTCCTCATAACTACAACTAAATGTTTACTGTGTCCTCATAACTACAACTAAAGGTTTACTGTATCCACATAACTACAACTAAAGGTTTACTGTGTCCTCATAACTACAACTAAAGGTTTACTGTGTCATCATAACTACAACTAAAGGTTTACTGTATCATCATAACTACAACTAAAGGTTTACTGTATTCTCATAACTACAACTAAAGGTTTACTGTGTCATAACAACTACAACTAAAGGTTTACTGTATCCTCACAACTACAACTAAAGGTTTACTGTATCCTCACAACTACAACTAAATGTTAACTGTGTCCTCACAACAACAACTAAATGTTAACTGTGTCCTCACAACTACAACTAAAGGTTTACTGTATCCACATAACTACAACTAAAGGTTTACTGTATCATAACAACTATAACTAAAGGTTTACTGTATCCTCACAACTACAACTAAAGGTTTACTGTATCCTCACAACTACAACAAAAGGTTTACTGTGTCCTCACAACTACAACTAAAGGTTTACTGTATCCTCACAACTACAACTAAAGGTTTACTGTGTCCTCATAACTACAACTAAAGGTTTACTGTGTCCTCATAACTACAACTAAATGTTTACTGTATCATCACAACTACAACTAAAGGTTTACTGTATCATCATAACTACAACACAATGTTTACTGTGTCCTCATAACTACAACTAAATGTTTACTGTATCATCACAACTACAACTAAAGGTTTACTGTATCATCATAACTACAACACAATGTTTACTGTGTCCTCATAACTACAACTAAATGTTTACTGTATCCTCATAACTACAACTAAAGGTTTACTGTGTCCTCACAACAACAACTAAAGGTTTACTGTGTCCTCATAACTACAACTAAATGTTTACTGTGTCCTCATAA
Source organism: Pecten maximus (assembly GCF_902652985.1). NCBI lineage: Eukaryota > Metazoa > Mollusca > Bivalvia > Pectinida > Pectinidae > Pecten > Pecten maximus. Next base: position 13,730,503 of record NC_047018.1, on the reverse strand, counting down.
CTACAACTAAAGGTTTACTGTATTCGCATAACTACAACTAAATGTTTACTGTGTCCTCATAACTACAACTAAAGGTTTACTGTATCAACATAACTACAACTAAAGGTTTACTGTGTCATAACAACTACAACTAAAGGTTTACTGTGTCCTCACAACAACAACTAAAGGTTTACTGTGTCCTCATAACTACAACTAAAGGTTTACTGTATCCTCACAACTACAACTAAAGGTTTACTGTGTCCTCATAACTACAACTAAAGGTTTACTGTGTCCTCATAACTACAACTAAATGTTTACTGTATCATCACAACTACAACTAAAGGTTTACTGTATCATCATAACTACAACACAATGTTTACTGTGTCCTCATAACTACAACTAAATGTTTACTGTATCATCACAACTACAACTAAAGGTTTACTGTATCATCATAACTACAACACAATGTTTACTGTGTCCTCATAACTACAACTAAATGTTTACTGTATCCTCATAACTACAACTAAAGGTTTACTGTGTCCTCACAACAACAACTAAAGGTTTACTGTGTCCTCATAACTACAACTAAATGTTTACTGTCCCATCACAACAACAACTAAAGGTTTACTGTCCCATCACAACAACAACTAAAGGTTTCCTGTATCCTCACAACTACAACTAAAGGTTTACTGTCCCATCACAACAACAACTAAAGGTTTACTGTATTCTCACAACTACAACTAAAGGTTTACTGTCCCATCACAACAACAACTAAAGGTTTCCTGTATCCTCACAACTACAACTAAAGGTTTACTGTCCCATCACAACAACAACTAAAGGTTTACTGTATCCTCACAACAACAACTAAAGGTTTACTGTTTCCTCATAACTACAACTATCCTGTGAGGATACAGTAAACCTTTAGTTGTAGTTGTTATGATACAGTAAACATTTAGTTGTAGCTGTAAGGATACAGTAAACCTTTAGTTGTAGTTATGAGGATACAGTAAACCTTTAGTTGTTGTTGTGAGGACACAGTAAACCTTTAGTTGTAGTTGTTATGATACAGTAAACCTTTAGTTGTAGTTATGTGGATACAGTAAACCTTTAGTTGTAGTTATGAGGACACAGTAAACATTTAGTTGTAGTTATGCGAATACAGTAAACCTTTAGTTGTAGTTATGAGGACACAGTAAACATTTAGTTGTAGTTATGAGGACACAGTAAACCTTTAGTTGTTGTTGTGAGGACACAGTAAACCTTTAGTTGTAGTTATGAGGATACAGTAAACATTTAGTTGTAGTTATGAGGACACAGTAAACATTGTGTTGTAGTTATGATGATACAGTAAACCTTTAGTTGTAGTTGTGATGATACAGTAAACATTTAGTTGTAGTTATGAGGACACAGTCAACATTGTGTTGTAGTTATGATGATACAGTAAACCTTTAGTTGTAGTTGTGATGATACAGTAAACATTTAGTTGTAGTTATGAGGACACAGTAAACCTTTAGTTGTAGTTATGAGGACACAGTAAACCTTTAGTTGTTGTTGTGAGGACACAGTAAACCTTTAGTTGTAGTTGCTATGATACAGTAAACCTTTAGTTGTTGTTGTGAGGACACAGTAAACCTTTAGTTGTAGTTGTGAGGACACAGTAAACCTTTAGTTGTAGTTGTTATGATACAGTAAACCTTTAGTTGTTGTGAGGACACAGTAAACCTTTAGTTGTTGTTGTGAGGACACAGTAAACCTTTAGTTGTAGTTATGTGGATACAGTAAACCTTTAGTTGTAGTTATGAGGACACAGTAAACATTTAGTTGTAGTTATGCGAATACAGTAAACCTTTAGTTGTAGTTATGAGGACACAGTAAACCTTTAGTTGTAGTTATGAGGACACAGTAAACCTTTAGTTGTTGTTGTGAGGACACAGTAAACCTTTAGTTGTAGTTATGAGGACACAGTAAACCTTTAGTTGTAGTTGTGAGGATACAGGAAACCTTTAGTTGTTTTTGTGATGGGACAGTAAACCTTTAGTTGTAGTTGTGAGAATACAGTAAACCTTTAGTTGTAGTTATGAGGACACAGTAAACCTTTAGTTGTTGTTGTGATGGGACAGTAAACCTTTAGTTGTAATTATGAGAATACAGTAAACCTTTAGTTGTAGTTATGAGGATACAGTAAACCTTTAGTTGTTGTTGTGAGGATACAGTAAACCTTTAGTTGTAGTTATGAGGATACAGTAAACCTTTAGTTGTAGTTGTGAGGATACAGTAAACATTTAGTTGTTGTGAGGACACAGTAAACCTTTAGTTGTAGTTATGAGGACACAGTAAACCTTTAGTTGTAGTTGTGAGGACACAGTAAACCTTTAGTTGTTGTTGTGAGGATACAGTAAACCTTTAGTTGTAGTTGTTATGATACAGTAAACATTTAGTTGTAGTTATGAGGACACAGTAAACCTTTAGTTGTTGTTGTGAGGATACAGTAAACCTTTAGTTGTAGTTGTTATGATACAGTAAACATTTAGTTGTAGTTATGAGGACACAGTAAACCTTTAGTTGTAGTTATGAGGACACAGTAAACATTTAGTTGTAGTTATGATGACACAGTAAACCTTTAGTGGTTGTTGTGATGGCACAGTAAACCTGTAGTTGTAGTTGTGAGGATACAGTAAACCTTTAGTTGTAGTTATGAGGACACAGTAAACCTTTAGTTGTAGTTGTGAGGACACAGTAAACCTTTAGTTGTAGTTGTGAGGATACAGTAAACCTTTAGTTGTAGTTATGAGGACACAGTAAACCTTTAGTTGTAGTGATGAGGACACAGTTAACATTTAGTTGTAGTTATGATGATACAGTAAACCTTTAGTTGTTGTTGTGATGGGACAGTAAACCTTTAGTTGTTGTTGTGAGGACACAGTAAACCTTTAGTTGTTGTTATGAGGATACAATTAACCCTTAGTTGTAGTTATGAGGACACAGTAAACCTTTAGTTGTAGTTGTAAGGATACAGTAAACCTTTAGTTGTAGTTATGAGGACACAGTAAACCTTTAGTTGTAGTTGTGAGGACACAGTTAACCTTTAGTTGTTGTTGTGAGGATACAGTAAACCTTTACTTGTAGTTGTAAGGATACAGTAAACCTTTAGTTGTAGTTGTAAGGATACAGTAAACCTTTAGTTGTAGTTATGAGGACACAGTAAACCTTTAGTTGTAGTTGTGAGGACACAGTTAACCTTTAGTTGTTGTTGTGAGGATACAGTAAACCTTTAGTTGTAGTTGTTATGATACAGTAAACATTTAGTTGTAGTTATGAGGACACAGTAAACCTTTAGTTGTAGTTATGAGGACACAGTAAACATTTAGTTGTAGTTATGATGATACAGTAAACCTTTAGTTGTTGTTGTGATGGGACAGTAAACCTTTAGTTGTTGTTGTGAGGACACAGTAAACCTTTAGTTGTTGTTGTGAGGATACAGTAAACCTTTAGTTGTAGTTATGAGGATACAATTAACCTTTAGTTGTTGTTGTGAGGATACAGTAAACCTTTAGTTGTAGTTGTTATGATACAGTAAACCTTTAGTTGTAGTTGTTATGATACAGTAAACATTTAGTTGTAGTTATGAGGACACAGTTAACCTTTAGTTGTAGTTATGAGGACACAGTAAACCTTTAGTTGTAGTTATGAGGACACAGTTAACCTTTAGTTGTAGTTATGAGGACACAGTAAACCTTTAGTTGTAGTTGTGAGGATACAGTAAACCTTTAGTTGTAGTTATGAGGATACAGTAAACCTTTAGTTGTGGTTGTGAGGATACAGTAAACCTTTAGTTGTAGTTATGATGATACAGTAAACCTTTAGTTGTAGTTATGAGGATACAGTAAACATTTAGTATCTCGCCTTGTAACATCAGTTGTATAGGATTTTGTTTTCTCGCCTGGTAACATCAGTTGTATAGGATTTTGTTTTCTCGCCTGGTAACATCAGTTGTAAGCCTGGTAACATCAGTTGTATAGGATTTTGTATGTGGTAAACAGCCGCGTAACAGGCAAACTCCCTTAAGTTGCATTATTGACGTACAAACACAGACCTATGAAACAGATAATTCTTTACAAATATCTACTCCTTTAATTATTCACATTTGACACCTATAAAACTACACGTACCCTTTGACTCCATCGTTCGTCATCATTAACACTTTAAAACATTATCATAACCTGCCCAGCGATCTCTGACCCCAATGTCCTTATAATGAGTTTTGACCCCTATAACTTCCGACTTATCGTCATTTAAAACCGTGACATCACGAGAAGACACTCCCTGTATGTAAATTCTCTCGTGTTGATTAGGAGAGCTACCAAGCACATACCATCCACACTAAAATTAATGACAAGCGCCCAATGTATCGATCCAGCGGTAAAACTCGCACAAATTATCTGATGGAGGGAAGCGAGTGAAATGTCAACAGTAGTAGGACACACACCCAGATCTCATCTAGGCGGCTTTTGTACGTAAAGCTCCACAAGGTACATTCAATGTGGAATTAAAACTATTGAGTTTTCATTAAGCTCACGAGATCAGAAAACATGTTGTCAACCAATGGCATGTGTTTGGGTAAGCCAGAACAAAAGTCATTAAAAAAAGGTTGTGATATATGTTGGTTTGATGTGATATATGTTGGTTTGTTGTGATATATGTTGGTTTGATGTGATATATGTTGGTTTGATGTGATATATGTTGGTTTGTTGTGATATATGATGGTTTGATGTGATATATGTTGGTTTGATGTGATATATGTTGGTTTGTTGGCGATAAATGTAGGTTTTTTGTGATATATGTTGGTTTGATTTGATATCTGTTAGTTTGATGTAATATCTGTTGGTTTGATGTGATATATGTCGGTTTGTTGTGATATCTGTTGGTTTGTTGTGATATCTGTTGTTTTGTTGTGATATCTGTTGGTTTGTTGTGATATCTGTTGGTTTGTTTGTGATATCTGTTGGTTTGTTGTGATATATGTTGGTTTGTTGTGATATATGTTTGTTTGTTGTGATATCTGTTGGTTTGTTGTGATATTTGTTAGTTTGATGTGATATATGTTGGTTTGTTTGTGATATCTTTTGGTTTGTTGTGATATATGTCGGTTTGTTTGTGATATCTGTCGGTTTGTTTGTGATATCTGTTGGTTTGTTGTGATATCTGTCGGTTTGTTTGTGATATCTTTTGGTTTGTTGTGATATATGTCGGTTTGTTTGTGATATCTGTCGGTTTGTTTGTGATATCTGTTGGTTTGTTGTGATATCTGTCGGTTTGATGTGATATATGTCGGTTGGTTTGTGATATCTGTTGGTTTGTTTGTGGTATCTGTCGGTTTGATGTGATATCTGTCGGTTTGTTTGTGATATCTGTCGGTTTGATGTGATATCTGTCAGTTTGTTGGTGATATGTAGGTTGTTTGTGGTATCTGTCGGTTTGATGTGATATCTGTCGGTTGGTGGTGATATATGTAGGTTGTTGGTGATATCTGTTGGTTTGTTGTGATATCTGTCGGTTTGATGTGATATCTGTCGGTTTGTTTGTGATATCTGTTGGTTTGTTGTGATATCTGTCGGTTTGATGTGATATCTGTCGGTTTGTTGGTGATATATGTAGGTTGTTTGTGATATATGTGGGTTTGATGTGATATCTGTCGGTTTGTTGGTGATATAGGTCGGTTTGTTTGTGGTATCTGTCGGTTTGATGTGATATCTGTCGGTTTGTTTGTGATATCTTTTGGTTTGTTGTGATATATGTCGGTTTGTTTGTGATATCTGTCGGTTTGTTTGTGATATCTGTTGGTTTGTTGTGATATCTGTCGGTTTGATGTGATATCTGTCGGTTTGAGGTGATATCTGTCGGTTTGATGTGATACCTGTCGGTTTGTTTGTGATATCTGTCGGTTTGTTTGTGATATCTGTTGGTTTGTTGTGATATCTGTCGGTTTGAGGTGATATCTGTCGGTTTGTTGTGATATATGTAGGTTTTTTTGTGATATCTGTCGGTTTGATGTGATATCTGTCGGTTTGTTGGTGATATCTGTCGATTTGTTGGTGATATCTGTCGGTTTGTTGTGATATCTGTTGGTTTGTTGTGATATATGTTGGTTTGTTGTGATATCTGTTAGTTTGATGTGATATATGTCGGTTTGTTGTGATATCTGTTGGTTTGTTGTGATATCTGTTGATTTGATGTGATGGCTGTCGGTTTATTGGGATATCTATAAGTTTTTTTGTGATATCTGTCGGTTTGTGGGATATCTATCAGTTTGTTTTTGATATATGTTGGTTTGATGTGATATCCTTTTTTGTGATATCTGTCGGTTTGTTTGTGATATCTGTTGGTTTGTTGTGATATCTGTCGGTTTGAGGTGATATCTGTCGGTTTGATGTGATACCTGTCGGTTTGTTTGTGATATCTGTCGGTTTGTTTGTGATATCTGTTGGTTTGTTATGATATCTGTCGGTTTGATGTGATATCTGTCGGTTTGATGTGATATCTGTCGGTTTGAGGTGATATCTGTCGGTTTGTTGTGATATATGTCGGTTTGATTTGATATCTGTCGGTTTGTTGGTGATATTTGTCGGTTTGTTGGTGATATCTGTCGGTTTGTTGTGATATCTGTTGGTTTGTTGTGATATCTGTTAGTTTGATGTGATATATGTCGGTTTGTTGTGATATCTATTGGTTTTTTGTGATATCTGTCGGTTTGTGGGATATCTATCAGTTTGTTTTTGATATATGTTGGTTTGATGTGATATCCTTTTTTGTGATATCTGTTGGTTTGTATATGATATATGTCGGTTTGGTGATATATGTTGGTTTGTTGCGATATCTGTCGGTTTGTTGGTGATATCTTTCGGTTTGTTGGTGATATATGTAGGTTTTATGTGGTATCTGTCGGTTTGTTGTGATATCTGTCGGTTTGTTTGTGATATCTGTCGGTTTGATGTGGTATCTCTCGGTTTGTTGGTGATATCTGTAGGTTTTTTGTGGTATCCAGTTGTGAGATCTGTCGGTGATACGACGTAACAAGTTAATTTGCTGTAATTCACAATTATATTGTGTTCCAAACTTGAGAACAGTTCAAGGTATGAAATTAAGTTTGATGTTGTGAAAGAAAGTTTAACATGATTAACACCAAAATTTAACATTTCACAAACATGTTGCAAACCACAACTGTGCCTTATGTTCGTCCAATAACAGTTCGTCCCGTTTAACTTACATCATCGGGTTGACTGTTTTAATTGAATGGTATTTACACTGCCGCACCCCGTGTTTCTATTGACCATACTTGTGTACAATATTGACTTCCTGTCGTGGAATCCACCTGCCTGTTTAAGGAACACTTGGATAATCTGTCTAAATTGTTCGAAGGTTCCATTGTTGTGTTTCCTGTCTCTGTCTTCTTTAACCAAGCAATGTCTGTCCCTACGACAACCAGCGGTACCACGTGACTGGACTGAATCAAACCACGTAACTACTAAATGACCGTGCGTGAACCAGACACATATCATGTGACCGTGCGAGAACCTGACACATACCACGTGACCATAAGAGACCCCAGAAATACCATGCGTGTACAATTCTAGTTTTAAGAATAGGGTGTGCATATTTTATATAATACTAATAACATTCTTTGGAGATTTCCCTAGTATAAACTCATTCATCATGTAGCCATATATGTTCCGTATAACACCAATCAGAAAAAGTCCTTATCTTTTTCTGTAACATTTAACAAATGCAAAGAGAAATGTCAATGATTCTAACTTAAACATGCTTCTTGCATTTGCTCAGCAACGGCTTCACATAGATCGTCAATCTTAAAATAGCACATGCCTTAAATGGGTTCTCTTATCGCACTCGAAGACAAATTTGCCGGTCGATTGATTGGCGCTGCGCTTCCCTAGAGTAAAACAAAAATAAATCTTCTTATTGATTTTGACTTCAAGAAAAGACAAAATGTCAATGCAACAGATTGCTTGATCTGACATATTTTCGCCCCTTTTCGCATTGACTATACCACTGCAGCTTTACGACGGGCCCAAAATTGATTTTGTTCACTGAATGTTTTTAAAATTCCAAAAATACATTTCTGAAGAGTTATTGGTTTTAAAAAAGCTCGTTACATTGGGATCTTTTCACGAATTCAAAAACATTGATATCTTTACTTACTTTATATAGTAAGGACATCGTGACGAGCATGCTAGCTGATTACAGGGACCTAAATCTAAACACGTGATCAATGCCATCTTGACCTACATCATACCAGCTCACCGCGACAAAGGTCACATACTACATGATACAGGTCACCAAGGCTTACATTATACCACGTGGTATAGGTCACCGACGCATGCGTCACACTACGCGAGACAGGTCAGAGTGACCTACATCAGACCAAATGATAAAGGTAACTTAGTCGGAAAACATATCACGTGATACAAAACACCTTGACCTACATTATTCCAGATGAAACTATGACATTGACCTCCATGGTATGACCGAAAACTAGCAAACTATGGCCTCAGTAGAACGGGAGAAGAATATTAAAATGTGCTTTCCAAGATGACTGTCATAGCAGTCATCTTTGATTTCGGACCGATCCGAGAAAAAACAACACTTACTCCAGATCATATGAGGTACGTCTGAGCTGAATCCCATCAGTTGACTTTGAGAAGAAGAAGAAATTGGTGTTGATCAGGAAAACCATGATTGCGAAAACATCTTGCAAAATGACCGCCATGGCTTCAATGTCTACGATTTTACGAGCTCAAAAATTACAACTCTTTGTTGGCTCCCCTTCTCGAACATTCCTACCAAATTTCAGCTCAATGGTACCAGTAGATCGAGAGAGAAAAAAATCAAAATATGATTTTCAAGATTGCTGCATTTGCGGATGTCGGACCTACTCGAAAATTAACAAGACTTAGTCAGGGCTGTACCCGGATAATTCAGTTAGAGCTGAATGCCAATGGTAGAACTTGAAAGGAAGTTTGGAAAAGATGTTCAGGAAAACAATTATTGCGTAAACATGTTACAAATTGACCGCCGTTGCTACCATGTCAAAGTTTTACCAGGCCGAAAAATGACAACACTTTATTGGCTCCTCTTCCCATCTATCTAAATCTCAATGACACCAGTGAAACTGGAGAAGAAGATTAAAATGTGTTAAAATGGCTGCCATGACGGTCATCATGAATTTCTTCGTCAGGACCTTGTCAGGATCATTTCTGGGAAGTCTTACCTAAATCCTTCTGGTAGAACTTTTAAATATGTAAAAATTACAGACGGCAGACAATACACGACAACAGAAACAGAACGATTAATATATGTCATCCCGACCCTTCGGGTCACATGATTTAACTATTTGTTTATCTATCTTGAGGAAACATTCAGCTGTACGTCATTGACCAATGTAATGCCGTAGTGATGCATGCAGAAACGTTGTGATAAATGTAATGACGTGGTGATACATGTAGTGACGTGATGATCCATATAGTGACGTGGTGGTACATGTAGTGACGTTGTGATACATGTAGTGACGGTGGTGATACATGTAGTGACGTTGTGATACATGTAGTGACGGGATGATACATGTAGTGACGTGGTGATACATGTAATGACGTTGTGATACATGTAGTGACGTGGTGTTTCATGTAAGAACGTTGTGATACATGTAGTGACGGGATGATACATGTAGTGACGTGGTGGTACATGTAGTGACGTGATGATACATGTAGTGACGTGGTTATACATGTAGTGAAGGTGGTGGTACATGTAGTGACGTGATGATACATGTAGCGACGTGGTGATACATGTAGTGACGTGGTGATACATGTAATGAAGTGGTGATACATGTAGTGACGTGGTAATACCTGTAGTGACGTGGTGATACATGTAAGAACGTTGTGGTACATGTAGCGACGTGGTGATACATGTAGTGACGTGGTGATACATGTAGTGACGTTGTGATACATGTAGTGACGTGGTAATACATGTAGTGACGTGGTGGTACATGTAGTGACGTGATGATACATGTAGCGACGTGGTGATACATGTAGTGACGTTGTGATACATGTAGTGACGTGGTAATACATGTAGTGACGTGGTGGTACATGTAAGAACGTTGTGGTACATGTAGCGACGTGGTGATACATGTAGTGACGTGGTGATACATGTAGTGACGTGGTGATACATGTAGTGACGTGGTGATACATGTAGTGACGGTGGTGATACATGTAGTGACGTGGTGGTACATGTAAGAACGTTGTGGTACATGTAGCGACGTGGTGATACATGTAGTGACGTGATGATACATGTAGTGACGTGGTGATACATGTAGTAACGTGATGATACATGTAGTGACGGTGGTGATACATGTAGTGACGGTGGTGATACATGTAGTGACGTGGTGATACATGTAGTGACGTGGTGATACATGTAGTGACGTGGTGATACATGTAGTGATGGTGGTGATACATGTAGTGACGGTGGTGATACATGTAGTAACGTGGTGATACATGTAGTGACGTGATGATACATGTAGTGACGTGGTGATACATGTAGTGACGGTGGTGATACATGTAGTAACGTGGTGATACATGTAGTGACGTGGTGATACATGTAATGGCGGTGGTGATACATGTAGTAACGTGGTGATACATGTAGTGACGTGATGATAAATGTAATGGCGGTGGTGATACATGTAGTGACGTGGTGATACATGTAGTGACGGTGGCGATACATGTAGTGACGTGGTGATACATGTAGTGACGGTGGCGATACATGTAGTGACGTGGTGATAGATGTAGTGACGGTGGTGATACATGTCGTGACGGTGGTGATACATGTAGTTACGTGGTGATACTTGTAATGACGTGGTGATACATGTAGTGACGTGGTGATACATGTAGTGACGTGGTGATACATGTAGTGACGTGGTGGTACATGTAGTGACGTGGTGATACAGGTAGTGACGTTCTGAAACATGTAGTGACGTGGTGATACATGTAGTTACGTGGTGATACATGTTGTGACGTGATGATACATGTCATGACGGTGGTGATACATGTAGTGACGTGGTGATAAATGTTGTTACGTGGTGATACATGTTGTGACGTGATGATACATGTTGTGACGTGGTGATACATGTAGTGACGTGGTGATACATGTAGTGACGTGGTGGTACATGTAGTGACGTGGTGGTACATGTAAGGACGTTGTGGTACATGTAGTGACGTGGATACATGTAGTGACGTGGTGATACATGTAGTGACGTGGTGATACATGTAGTGACGTGGTGATACATGTAGTGACGTGGTGATACATGTAATGACGTGGTGATACATGTAGTGACGTGGTGATACATGTAGTGACGTGGTGATAAATAATACGTGTGTACTAGGCGTGTGATATGTAGTCTGATACATGTAGTGACGTGGTGATACATTAGTGACGGTGTACATGTACGTGGTGATAATGTAGTGACGTTCTGTAGTGACGTGGTGATACATGTAGTGACGTGGTGATACATGTATGACGTGGTGATACATGTAGTGACGTGGTGATACATGTAGTGACGTGGTGATACATGTAGTGACGTAGTGATACATGTGAGTGGATCGTAGGGTGATACATGTATGACGTGGTGTACGTGTATGGTGATGATACATGTAGTGACGTGGTGGTACATGTAGTGACGTGGTGTTACATGTAAGGACGTGGTGATACATGTAGTGACGTGATGATACATGTTGTGACGTGGTGATACATGTAGTGACGTGGTGATACATGTAGTGACGTGGTGGTACATGTAATGACGTGGTGATACATGTAGTGACGTGGTGATACATGTAGTGACGGTGGTGATACATGAAGTGACGTGGTGGTACATGTAGTGACGTGGTGATACATGTAGTGACGTGGTGATACATGTAGTGACGGTGGTGATACATGTAGTGACGTGGTGGTACATGTAATAACGGGGTGATACATGTAGTGACGTGGTGATACATGTAGTGACGTGGTGATACATGTAGTGACGTGGTGATACATGTAGTGACGTGGTGATGACATGTAGTGACGTGTGATCCATGTGTGACGTAGTGGTACACGTAGTGACGTTGATACACGTAGTGACGTAGGTGAACATGTAGTGACTGTGTGATATATGTAGTGACGTGGTGATACATGTAATGGCGGTGGTGATACATGTAGTGACGTGGCGATACATGTAGTGACGGTGGTGATACATGTAGTGACGTGGTGATACATGTAGTGACGTGGTGATACATGTAGTGACGTGGTGATACATGTAGTGACGGTGGTGATACATGTAGTGACGTGGTGATACATGTAGTGACGTGGTGATACATGTAGTGACGTGGCGATACATGTAGTGACGTAGTGATACATGTAGTGATGGTGGTGATGTATGTAGTGACGTGGTCATACATGTAGTGACGTGGTGATACATGTAGTGACGGTGGTGATACATGTAGTGACGTGGTGATACATGTAGTGACGGTGGTGATACATGAAGTGACGTGATGATACATGTAGTGACGTGGTGATACATGTAGTGACGTGGTGATACATGTAGTGACGGTGGTGATACATGAAGTGACGTGGTGATACATGTGGTGACGTGGTGATACACGTAGTGACGTGGTGATACATGTCGTCACGTGGTGATAATGTAGTGACGGTAGTGATACATGTATTGACGTGGCGATACATATAGTGACGTGGTGATACATGAAGTGAAGGTGGTGATACATGTAGTGACGTGGTGATACATATAATGACGTGGTGATACATGTAGTGACGTGGTGATACATGTAGTGACGTGGTGATACATGTAGTGACGGTGGGGATACATGTAGTGACGTGGTGGTACACGTAGTGACGTGGTGATGCACGTAGTGACGTGGTGATACATGTAGTGACGTGGTGATACATGTAGTGACGTGGTGATACATGTAGTGACGTGGTGATACATGTAGTGACGTGGTGATACATATAATGACGTGGTGATACATGTAGTGACGTGGTGATACATGTAGTGACGTGGTGATACATGTAGTGACGGTGGGGATACATGTAGTGACGTGGTGATACACGTAGTGACGTGGTGATGCACGTAGTGACGTGGTGATACATGTAGTGACGTGGTGATACATGTAGTGACGTGGTGATACATGTAGTGATGGTGGACATGTAGTGACGTGGTGGTCATATGACGGTGATCAGTAGTGACGTGGTGATACATGTAGTACGTGATCTGAGTGAGGTGATACATGTAGTGAGTGTGTACATGTAGTGACGTGGTGATACATGTAGTGACGTGGTGATAATGTAGTGTAGGTGATCTGTTGACGTGGTGATACATGTAGTGACGTGGTGATACATGTAGTACGTGTGATACATGTAGTGACGTGTGATACATGTAGTGACGTGGTGATACATGTGTACGTGGGAACGTTGTGAGTGTGTACGATGAGTGTGACTGTAGAGTGTGATACTGTAGTGACGTGGTGATACATGTAGTGAGGTAGTGATGCATGTAGTGACGGTGGTGATACATGTAGTGACGTGGTGATACATGTAGTGACGTGGTGATACATGTAGTGACGTGGTGATACATGTAGTGACGTGGTGATACATGTAGTGACGTGGTGATACATGAAGTGACGTGGTGATACATGTACTGACGTGGTAATACATGTAGTGACGGTGGTGATACATGTAGTGACGAGGTGATACGTGTAGTGACGTGGTGATACGTGTAGTGACGTGGTGATAGACGTAGTGTCGTGGTGATACATGTAGTGACGTGGTGATGCATGTAGTGACAGCGATTTATGTTTCGTAGAAAGAGAAAAATAACTAATGCATATCAAACTGACGTGTTCAACTAAACTGATTGCAGAGAAGCAGTTTTATAGGCTAGAATTGAACAATTGAGATGCTGAAAAAAGAGATAGTTTGATTATAGTTTTATAAAATCAATGTTACAATTGTGCATATACAACATCCTAAAAGTGATATCACCCGAGCCTCATTTCACACGAATTAATTTGAATGTACAAAACGTCCGATAGAATTCGTCGAATATTTTTAGTAAAGTCGATCTTCGCTTACATGTTTTACACGTAATAAGCGTCTTATAAAGTCATGTTTTTAAGTCAACTGTTTGGTCGGAAGATTTCTGTCGCAGTCACAACAGACAACCGAAAACATGAATAAACATTAATACTTTAAAAACGTGAAGAAGACATGCTTTCTTATCTAGATAAAATCTGAAATTTACACTAAAATTATACTGAAGAGGAAAATGTACATTACGGTATTATTTCCACAATAACAATAGTAATCAGTAATTGTAACATTCAGATCTATATTGACCTTTTGAACCTGTATTTCTCTGAGAACACTGATAATATTTTTCGTCATGTTCAACCGAGTGTACCAAAAGTAAGTATGATATGTTTCCTTTTACGTGTTGTGTTACAATATACATATTGATCATAACTGATACTGTAATCTGCAAGTTATTAAATGGTTGGCAATAAAACGAAAGTTACTGGTTAATTACCAACAATTAAATCCTTATCAATAATTAGCAGCGTAAGAGAGAATCCTACCTCGCTCTGTGTCAGCAGTCGGCAGTACCAAGCATTCACACCCTACGTATGTCGTGGCTACCAACCAGTAACGAAAGCTCAAGATAGGGACATAGGTTTTTTAACGATAAATATATACTGTATATATATTGAAGTTGTGTTGTTTGGTAATAGCAGGGAGCCAAGCATTGGATATATAGTCTTGCAAACAACGATACCAATCTCCAGCAGGCGCTCTCCAGACCGGGCTGCCACACCGGCACTGTCGTCGATCGCTACAGTAGGCCATAAACTTCTTCTTCCCCTTCGGGATTCGAGCACGACTCAATTTTGTATACATATTATTGGTGTCGAGTGTTGCGACCTCTGACGCGTAATTTCAGAGTGGCTTCATCATAGGATATTTGCACACAACACAAATGTTACTAATCGAAAGTTTTTGGGGGAATCTAATTAGCTTCTTCATGGTAATTCACTTGGTTTGATAGTAAATGAATTACATGTCTTACTGGGCGACATAAAGTGTGGAATAAAGACATATGTTAGAGGCACACATCGTGATTCTCTAGATTCGTGCTATAAGGCCTAATTTAATTGCGGATGATTACGACATAGTGTGTTTGATACCTTTGGGGGCTTCCGGCGATTCACGTCAGGGTCTACTCCACATCCGCGGTTATATGCGGCAATATTGGGTAGATTTACGAAGACATAATGGTCCAGTCTATCTGTACAATTACATTATGCGGACGCTGGTCGGATCGTAGATAGACGGTCGGGTTTGTACACCACGCAGTGCCTCAGACACATCACAACCACATGTTAATCCGCCAGGCGTGGGCGAACCAAATCTAGCTATAGATCGCTCTGTTCAACATACCATCTTAGTGATACGAACATTAAATATCACATCTGAGCAAATTTTATAATACTATATTCTTTGAATTGTAAGCAAGGATTCGAAATCACCCGAAATGATTAAATCAAGTAATATTGTGGTGAAAAAATGCTCGCGGCAGCATACTGCAAGTAGACGCGAGTCCATCGTGCAGGTGACGCGGACTTGCTATTCAACAAACAAAAAACATTTTACACGTGAAATGTTTTAACCATTGTAGTCTTCAGAGAGTGTGTATTTAACAAGTTATACACCAAGCATCACTAGATAGATAAGCACTGCCTTTAAATGACTGCAGGATGCAGTAGTAACACATGGACATGTGCTACAAATGGACTCAACCTCATGTTACAATGTAACCATGTTAACCAACAGACTTCAATTTATTATGAAAAATGCGATTTATAACTGAAATATAAGGATTGAATGTTGCTTTGGTCGATTTCATGGGGAGGTGAATTGAATTGCTCTTGAGACAAATTCAACATGAACTGCTTTGTAGTTCATTAAATATTTCTCAAGAGCAAATCAATGCATTACCCCATGAGATCGGCCAAAGCATCATTCAATCCTTAAGTTAATCAATGCAATTACAACAGGTGGATTCATCCACATATAATTATAGGCGTGCAATTACAACAGGTGGATTCATCGACATGATAATCAATAGGCGTACGATTACAACAGGTGGATTCATCCACATGTAAATCAATAGGCGTGCAATTACAACAGGTGGATTCATCCACGTGATTCACTTTTGATAAATGCTATACAGAAATCGTCTGAGACAACTCTATGTAAATAATGACGTTGATGTAAGACCGGGGATTACTTCCCAAAATAAGCAGAAACCTTTGTATCGACTACATGTTGACATTCAGCCTACAGGCATGGCTGATCGATACGACACCGGTGTGTCGGTGTAACCGAAAAAAGCCACATTTGTTCGGTCCGGAGCTGGAGGGACCGAGCGTCAATACCAAAATTCGATCAATGTGTGCCATGCCCAATTCCTGCGTGGAGTCTACCAGCCATTTTGAAAAAGATACCAACATTCCCGAATATTTACTAGATGTTGGCGCACGACACCGACGACGACGACGACGACGACGACGACGACAACAACAACAATCTCGGAAGGGAGAGTCGTTGATCAGCATACATATTAAAGACAAATTCTGAAATAAGATATATCAATACCGACCAATAATGGGTTACGGATATATGAACATCTTAACGAAATCTAGAGCCAGCACTTGTCGAACAGGTTAGAAACTAGAGGAACGAGCAGGTTAGAAACTAGAGGAACGAACAGGTTAGAAACTAGAGGAACGAGCAGGTTAGAAACTAGGGGAACGAACAGGTTAGAAACTAGGGGAACGAGCAGGTTAGAAACTAGAGGAACGAGCAGGTTAGAAACTAGAGGAACGAGCAGGTTAGAAACTAGAGGAACAAACAGGTTAGAAACTAGGGGAACGAGCAGGTTAGAAACTAGAGGAACGAACAGGTTAGAAACTAGAGGAACGAGCAGGTTAGAAACTAGAGGAACGAGCAGGTTAGACACTAGAGGAACGAGCACGCATATTAACCAACGACATCAGCAATGTAAATTTTCCAAACTAAATAAAACCTAATAATGGCGGTATACCCTGTCAACGAAGGAAGATGGCGTAATTCCAATGTATAGATTCAATGTACAAGCCGACAGGTTTCGACCACTTGACTTGGGCGGATGTGGGTGGAGTTAAACTCCATCCCCAAGGTATTTGATAGTAAAACTTGTAAATGTTCGTTGGCAGTTGTCAGTCACCTTTGTATGGAAAACAGAAAATTATTTACAGAAATAGAGGTCGCGCAATACACGTTGGGATTGGATCTAGCACGCCTTGCTTAGTGTGAAACACTAAACGATACTGATCACTCCGTCACACCAGCTTTATAGAGCTGAGGTTCAAAAACCGGTCATTTTCACCACAACAGATAGGTCTATGGAAATAGGGATATGGCGCTTTTAGAAAGACTGGTAAGGGAATCGACGTTATTGTCCTGTCCGGAAGCTAGCGTTTGATAACAAGCATAGTTTTAATGAAACATACCAACCGGATCAAAGATGCTCACACAATAGTAAACTGGACAATTTAAAATAGATAGAACTAAACTGGACAATTTAAAAGAGACCGAACTAAACTGGACAATTAATTAAACATTGACCGACCTGAACTGGACAATTAAATATAGCCGAACTAAACTGAACAATTAAAGTCAGACCGATATAAACTGGAAAATTCAACACAGACCGAACTAAACTGGACATTAAGACACATACCGAACTAAACTGGACAATTAAACATTGATCGAACTAAACTGGACAATTAAACACAGACCGAACTAAACTGCACAATTAAACATTGACCGAACTAAACTGGACAATTAAACACAGACCGAACTAAACTGGAAATTAAACACAGACCGAACTAAACTGGACAATTAAATATAGACCGAACTAAACTGGACAAATAAACACAGACCGAACTAAACTGGACAATTCAACACATACCTAACTAAACTGGACAATTAAACACAGACCGAACTAAACTGGACAATTAAACACAGACCGAACTAAACTGGATAATTAAACACAGACCGAACTAAACTGGACAATTAAACACAGACCGAACTAAACTGGACAATTAAACACAGATCGAACTAAACTGGACAATTAAACACAGACAGAACTAAACTGGACAATTAAACACAGACCGAACTAAACTGGACAATTAAACACAGACCGAACTATACTTGACAATTAAACACAGACCGAACTAAACTGCACAATTAAACATTGACCGAACTAAACTGCACAATTAAATATAGACCGAACTAAACTGGACAATTAAACACAGACCGAACTAAACTGTACAATCAAATATAGACCGAACTAAACTGGACAATTAAATATAGATCGAACTAAACTGGACAATTAAATATAGATCGAACTAAACTGGACAATTAAACACAGACCGAACTAAACTGGACAATTAAACATTGACCGAACTAAAATGGACAAAAAAAAACACAGACCGAACTAAACTGGACAATTCAACAAATACCGAACTAAACTGGACAATTAAACATAGACCGAACTAAACTGGACAATTAAACACAGACCGAACTAAACTGGACAATTCAACACATACCGAACTAAACTGGACAATTAAACACAGACCGAACTAACCTGAACAAGTAATTACAGACCGTACTAAACTGGACAATTAAATATAGATCGAACTAAACTAGACAATTAAACACAGACCGAACTAAACTGGACAATTAAACACAGACCGAACCAAACTGAACAATTAAACACAGACCGAACTAAACTGGACAATTAAATATAGACCGAACTAAACTGGACAATTAAATATAGACCGAACTAAACTGGACAATTAAACATTGACCGAACTAAACTGGACAAATAAACACAGACCGAACTAAACTGGACAATTCAACACCTACCGAACTAAACTGGACAATTAAACACAGACCGAACTAACCTGAACAAGTAATTACAGACCGTACTAAACTGGACAATTAAATATAGATCGAACTAAACTAGACAATTAAACACAGACCGAACTAAACTGGACAATTAAACACAGACCGAACCAAACTGAACAATTAAACACAGACCGAACTAAACTGGACAATTAAATATAGACCGAACTAAACTGGACAAATAAACACGAACCGAACTAAACTGGACAATTAAACACATACCGAACTAAACTGGACAATTAAACACAGACCGAACTAAACTGGACAATTAAACACAGACCAAACTAAACTGGACAATTAAACACATACCAAACTAAACTGGACAATTAAATATAGATTGAACTAAACTGGACAATTAAACAGAGACCGAACTAAACTGGACAATTAAATATAGACCGAACTAAACTGGACAATTAAGTATACATCGAACTAAACTGAACAATTAAAGACAGACCGAACTAAACTGGACAATTAAACATTGACCGAACTAAACTGGACAATTAAACAGAGACCGAACTAAACTGGACAATTAAATATAGACCGAACTAAACTGGACAATTCAACACCTACCAAACTAAACTGGACAATTAAATATAGATTGAACTAAACTGGACAATTAAACAGAGACCGAACTAAACTGGACAATTAAATATAGACCGAACTAAACTGGACAATTAAATATAGATCGAACTAAACTGAACAATTAAAGACAGACGGAACTAAACTGGACAATTAAATATAGACCGAACTAAACTGGACAATTAAACAGAGACCGAACTAAACTGGACAATTAAATATAGACCGAACTAAACTGGACAATTAAACACAGACCGAACTAAACTGTACAATTAAATATAGACCGAACTAAACTGGACAATTAAAGACAGACCGAACTAAACTGAACAATTAAACAGAGACCGAACTAAACTGGACAATTAAATATAGACCGAACTAAACTGGACAATTAAATATAGATCGAACTAAACTGAACAATTAAAGACAGACGGAACTAAACTGGACAATTAAATATAGACCGAACTAAACTGGACAATTAAACAGAGACCGAACTAAACTGGACAATTAAATATAGACCGAACTAAACTGGACAATTAAACACAGACCGAACTAAACTGTACAATTAAATATAGACCGAACTAAACTGGACAATTAAATATAGATCGAACTAAACTAGACAATCAAATATAGATCGAACTAAACTGGACAATTAAACATTGACCGAACTAAACTGGACAATTAAACACAGACCGTACTAAACTGGACAATTAACTATAGACCGAACTAAACTGGACAATGCATTACAGACCGAACTAAACTAGACAATTAAACACAGACCGAACTAAACTTGACAGTTAAATATAGACCGAACTAAAGTGAACAATTAAACACAGACCGAACTAAACTGGACAATTAAACACAGACCGAACTAAACTGGACAATTACATAAAGACCGAACTAAACTGGACAATTAAACACAGACCGAACTAAAATGGACAATTAGATATAGACCGTACTAAACTGGACAATCAAATATAGACCAAACTAAACTGGACAATTAAACATAGACCAAACTAAACTGGGCAATTAATCACAGACCGAACTAAATTGGACAATTAAATATAGACCAAACTAAACTGGACAACTAAATATAGACCGTACTAAACTGGACAATTGAATATAGACCAAACTAAACTGGAACATTAAATATAGATCGTACTAAACTGGACAATTGAATATAGACCAAACTAAACTGGACAATTAATAACAGACCGAACTAAACTGGACAATTAAACACAGACCGAACTAAACTGGACAATTAAACACAGACCGAACTAAACTGGACAATTAAATATAGACAGTACTTAACTGGACGATGAAACACAGACCGAACTAAACTGGACAATTAAATATAGACCGTACTAAACTGGACAATTAAATATAGATCGAACTAAACTGGACAATTAAACACAGACCGAACTAAACTGTACAATTAAATATAGACCGAACTAAACTGGACAATTAAATATAGATCGAACTAAACTGGACAATTAAATATAGATCGAACTAAACTGGAAAATTAAACACAGACCGAACTAAACTGGACAATTAAACACAGACCGAACTAAACTGGACAATTAAACACAGACCAAACTAAACTGGACAATTAAACACAGACCGAACTAAACTTGACAATTAAATATAGACCGAACTAAAGTGAACAATTAAACACAGACCGAACTAAACTGGACAATTAAACACAGACCGAACTAAACTGGACAATTAAATATAGACCGAACTAAACTGAACAATTAAAGACCGACCGAACAAAAATGAACAATTAAACACAGACCGAACTAAACTGGACAATTAAACACAGACCGAACTAAACTGGACAATTAAATATAGACAGTACTTAACTGGACAATTACATATAGACGGAACTAAACTGGACAATTAAATATAGACCAAACTAAACTGGACAATTAAATATAGACCGAACTAAACTGGATAATTAAACATAGACCAAACTAAACTGGACAATTAATCACAGACCGAACTAAACTGGACAATTAAATATAGACAGAACTAAACTGGACAATTAAATATAGACCGTACTAAACTGGACAATTGAATATAGACCGAACTAAACTGGACAATTTAATATAGACCAAACTAAACTGGACAATTAATTACAGACCGAACTAAACTGGACAATTAAACACAGACCGAACTAAAGTGAACAATTAAACATAGACTAAACTAAACTAGACAATTAATCACAGACCGAACTTAACTGGACAATTAAACATAGACTAAACTAAACTGGACAATTAATCACAGACCAAACTAAACTGGACAATTAAACACAGACCGAACTAAACTGTACAATCAAATATAGACCGAACTAAACTGGACAATTAAATATAGATCGAACTAAACTGGACAATTAAATATAGATCGAACTAAACTGGACAATTAAACACAGACCGAACTAAACTGGACAATTAAACATTGACCGAACTAAAATGGACAAAAAAAAAAACACAGACCGAACTAAACTGGACAATTCAACAAATACCGAACTAAACTGGACAATTAAACATAGACCGAACTAAACTGGACAATTAAACACAGACCGAACTAAACTGGACAATTCAACACATACCGAACTAAACTGGACAATTAAACACAGACCGAACTAACCTGAACAAGTAATTACAGACCGTACTAAACTGGACAATTAAATATAGATCGAACTAAACTAGACAATTAAACACAGACCGAACTAAACTGGACAATTAAACACAGACCGAACCAAACTGAACAATTAAACACAGACCGAACTAAACTGGACAATTAAATATAGACCGAACTAAACTGGACAATTAAATATAGACCGAACTAAACTGGACAATTAAACATTGACCGAACTAAACTGGACAAATAAACACAGACCGAACTAAACTGGACAATTCAACACCTACCGAACTAAACTGGACAATTAAACACAGACCGAACTAACCTGAACAAGTAATTACAGACCGTACTAAACTGGACAATTAAATATAGATCGAACTAAACTAGACAATTAAACACAGACCGAACTAAACTGGACAATTAAACACAGACCGAACCAAACTGAACAATTAAACACAGACCGAACTAAACTGGACAATTAAATATAGACCGAACTAAACTGGACAAATAAACACGAACCGAACTAAACTGGACAATTAAACACATACCGAACTAAACTGGACAATTAAACACAGACCGAACTAAACTGGACAATTAAACACAGACCAAACTAAACTGGACAATTAAACACATACCAAACTAAACTGGACAATTAAATATAGATTGAACTAAACTGGACAATTAAACATTGACCGAACTAAACTGGACAATTAAACAGAGACCGAACTAAACTGGACAATTAAATATAGACCAAACTAAACTGGACAATTAAACAGAGACCGAACTAAACTGGACAATTAAACACAGACCGAACTAAACTGGACAATTAAATATAGACCGAACTAAACTGGACAATTAAATATAGATTGAACTAAACTGGACAATTAAACAGAGACCGAACTAAACTGGACAATTAAATATAGACCGAACTAAACTGGACAATTAAATATAGATCGAACTAAACTGAACAATTAAAGACAGACGGAACTAAACTGGACAATTAAATATAGACCGAACTAAACTGGACAATTAAACAGAGACCGAACTAAACTGGACAATTAAATATAGACCGAACTAAACTGGACAATTAAACACAGACCGAACTAAACTGTACAATTAAATATAGACCGAACTAAACTGGACAATTAAAGACAGACCGAACTAAACTGAACAATTAAACAGAGACCGAACTAAACTGGACAATTAAATATAGACCGAACTAAACTGGACAATTAAATATAGATCGAACTAAACTGAACAATTAAAGACAGACGGAACTAAACTGGACAATTAAATATAGACCGAACTAAACTGGACAATTAAACAGAGACCGAACTAAACTGGACAATAAATATAGACCGAACTAAACTGGAAATATTAACACAGACCGAACTAAACTGTACATTAAGATATAGACCGACTAAAACTGGAACAATTAAATATAGATCGAACTAAACTAGACAATCAAATATATAGATCGAACGTAAACTGGACAATTAAAACATTGACCGAATAAAACTGGAACAATTAAAACCCATACCGTCATAAAACTGGACAATTAACTTAGAGACCGACTAAACTGGACAATGCATTACAGACCGAACTAAACTAGACAATTCAACACAGACCGAACTAAACTTGACAGTTAAATATAGACCGAACTAAAGTGAACAGTTAAACACAGACCGAACTAAACTGGACAATTAAACACAGACCGAACTAAACTGGACAATTACATAAAGACCGAACTAAACTGGACAATTAAACACAGACCGAACTAAAATGGACAATTAGATATAGACCGTACTAAACTGGACAATCAAATATAGACCAAACTAAACTGGACAATTAAACATAGACCAAACTAAACTGGGCAATTAATCACAGACCGAACTAAATTGGACAATTAAATATAGACCAAACTAAACTGGACAACTAAATATAGACCGTACTAAACTGGACAATTGAATATAGACCAAACTAAACTGGAACATTAAATATAGATCGTACTAAACTGGACAATTGAATATAGACCAAACTAAACTGGACAATTAATAACAGACCGAACTAAACTGGACAATTAAACACAGACCGAACTAAACTGGACAATTAAACACAGACCGAACTAAACTGGACAATTAAATATAGACAGTACTTAACTGGACGATGAAACACAGACCGAACTAAACTGGACAATTAAATATAGACCGTACTAAACTGGACAATTAAATATAGATCGAACTAAACTGGACAATTAACACAGACCGAACTAAACTGTACAATTAAATATAGACCGAACTAAACTGGACAATTAAATATAGATCGAACTAACTGGACAATTAAATATAGATCGAACTAAACTGGAAAATTAACACAGACCGAACTAAACTGGACAATTAAACACAGACCGAACTAAACTGGACAATTAAACACAGACCAAACTAAACTGGACAATTAAACACAGACCGAACTAAACTTGACAATTAAATATAAACCGAACTAAAGTGAACAATTAAACACAGACCGAACTAAACTGGACAATTAAACACAGACCGAACTAAACTGGACAATTAAATATAGACCGAACTAAACTGAACAATTAAAGACCGACCGAACAAAAATGAACAATTAAACACAGACCGAACTAAACTGGACAATTAAACACAGACCGAACTAAACTGGACAATTAAATATAGACAGTACTTAACTGGACAATTACATATAGACGGAACTAAACTGGACAATTAAATATAGACCAAACTAAACTGGACAATTAAATATAGACCGAACTAAACTGGATAATTAAACATAGACCAAACTAAACTGGACAATTAATCACAGACCGAACTAAACTGGACAATTAAATATAGACAGAACTAAACTGGACAATTAAATATAGACCGTACTAAACTGGACAATTGAATATAGACCGAACTAAACTGGACAATTTAATATAGACCAAACTAAACTGGACAATTAATTACAGACCGAACTAAACTGGACAATTAAACACAGACCGAACTAAAGTGAACAATTAAACATAGACTAAACTAAACTAGACAATTAATCACAGACCGAACTTAACTGGACAATTAAACATAGACTAAACTAAACTGGACAATTAATCACAGACCGAACTTAACTGGACAATAAACACAGACCAAACTAAACTGGACAATTAAATATAGACCGTACTAAACTGGAAAATTAAATATAGATCGAACTAAACTGGACAATTAAACACAGACCGAACTAAACTGTACAATTAAATATAGACCGAACTAAACTGGGCAATTAAATATAGATCGAACTAAACTGGACAATTAAATATAGATCGAACTAAACTGGACAATTAAACACAGACCGAACTAAACTGGACAATTAAACACAGACCAAACTAAACTGTACAATTAAACACAGACCGAACTAAACTGGACAATTAAACACAGACCGAACTAAACTGGACAATTAAACACAGACCAAACTAAACTGGACAATTAAACACAGACCGAACTAAACTGGACAATTAAACATAGACTAAACTAAACTAGACAATTAATCACAGACCGAACTTAACTGGACAATTAAACATAGACTAAACTAAACTGGACAATTAATCACAGACCGAACTTAACTGGACAATAAACACAGACCAAACTAAACTGGACAATTAAATATAGACCGTACTAAACTGGAAAATTAAATATAGATCGAACTAAACTGGACAATTAAACACAGACCGAACTAAACTGTACAATTAAATATAGACCGAACTAAACTGGGCAATTAAATATAGATCGAACTAAACTGGACAATTAAATATAGATCGAACTAAACTGGACAATTAAACACAGACCGAACTAAACTGGACAATTAAACACAGACCAAACTAAACTGTACAATTAAACACAGACGGAACTAAACTGGACAATTAAACACAGACCGAACTAAACTGGACAATTAAACACAGACCAAACTAAACTGGACAATTAAACACAGACCGAACTAAACTTGACAATTAAATATAGACCGAACTAAAGTGAACAATTAAACACAGACCGAATTAAACTGGACAATTAAACACAGACCGAACTAAACTGGACAATTAAATATAGACCGAACTAAACTGAACAATTAAAGACAGACCGAACTAAAATGAACAATTAAACACAGACCGAACTAAACTGGACAATTAAACACAGACCGAACTAAACTGGACAATTAAATATAGACCAAACTAAACTGGACAATTAAATATAGACCGAACTAAACTGGATAATTAAACATAGACCAAACTAAACTGGACAATTAATCACAGACCGAACTAAACTGGACAATTAAATATAGACAGAACTAAACTGGACAATTAAATATAGACCAAACTAAACTGGACAATTGAATATAGACCGAACTAAACTGGACAATTAAATATAGACCAAACTAAACTGGACAATTAATTACAGACCGAACTAAACTGGACAATTAAACACAGACCGAACTAAACTGGACAATTAAACATAGACTAAACTAAACTGGACAATTAATCACAGACCGAACTTAACTGGACAATTAAACACAGACCGAACTAAACTCGACAATTAAATAAAGATCGAACTAAACTCGACAATTAAACACAGACCGAACTAAACTGGACAATTAAACACATACCGAACTAAACTGGACAATTAAACACAGACCGAACTAAACTGGACAATTAAATATAGATCGAACTAAACTGAACAATTAAACACAGACCGAACTAAACTGGACAATTAAACACAGACCGAACTAAACTGAACAATTAAACACAGACCGTACTAAACTTGACAATTAAACAAAGACCTGTACACTGATAATTTATACCTGTACACTGACAATGTATACCTGTATACTGATAATTCTTACCCGTATACTGATAATTCAGATAGGGGCAATGATAACTCATACCTGTGCGATGATAATTCCTATGTATATTTAATGGTAATTTAGCACGGCATCCCCGGTATGTAGGTTTTGAAAAATCATAACATGCACGCCGTTTTCATGGATTTTAATTAATCGATGATATATATAGCTTCATAGCATGCCAACCACGAAATTCGATGGATTGTGATGTTTGGCTCGAAAATTCTTAAAACACAATCAAACACACGATGTATAAATGCTGATATGAACGCTAAATACATAAAAACGTCGAAACAGAGAGTACTTCTTAATCGGATTTGCATGTAAACCCTCCATTTCTTCTCTACATGAAAGAAAACCTTAGCTTTGCCTACAGCAGCGGCAAAGCGAAATCATGATTGCATAAAAAATCACATTGATTTCTGTAGAAGATAAACGTGTATGTGGAAGCCATGTTTTATGCAGCACAGTCAACTCTCTACACGAAAACCCCGACACATTTCTCGGGAATGTAGCCATTAGTA
Organism: Pecten maximus; assembly: GCF_902652985.1. Taxonomy (NCBI): domain Eukaryota; kingdom Metazoa; phylum Mollusca; class Bivalvia; order Pectinida; family Pectinidae; genus Pecten; species Pecten maximus. Next base: position 13,702,763 of record NC_047018.1, on the reverse strand, counting down.
GCCGACTCTATTCTCGTCGACTGTGACTATTTGACCATGTTTAAACCAATGTTAAACAATAAAGAGTAATAATGTTGTGGTAGCGAGCCGAAACTCAATCTGACCAGTCTATCACCATCAGGATTGAAACCGCCTATTTTGTCCACGGATGGCGTTTTGACTGATATTTATTTAGATCAAACCTTACCAGAGATTAAGTATATAGGCGGTACTAGATATTAAGGCGGTACCAGATATTAGTATATAGGCGGTACCAGATATTAAGTATATATGTGGTACCAGATATTAAGTATATATGCGGTACCAGAGATTAAGTATATAGGCGGTACTAGATATTAAGTATATATGCGGTACCAGCAGCTATAGGCGGTACCAGATATTAAGTATACAGGCGGTACCAGATATTAAGTATATAAGCGGTACCAAGTATTAAGTATATAGGCGGTACCAGATATTAAGTATATATGCGGTACCAGATATTAAGTATATAGGGGGTGCCAGATATTAAGTATATAGGCGGTACCAGATATTAAGTATATAGGCGGTACCAGATATTAAGTATATAGGCGGTGCCAGATATTAAGTATATAGGCGGTGCCAGATATTAAGTATATAGGCGGTGCCAGATATTAAGTTATAGGCGGTACCAGAGATTAAGTATATAGGCGGTACCAGATATTAAGTATATAGGCGGTACCAGATATTAAGTATATAGGCGGTACCAGAGATTAAGTATATAGGCGGTACCAGAGATTAAGTATATAGGCGGTACCAGAGATTAGGTATATAGGCGGTACCAGAGATTAGGTATATAGGCGGTACCAGAGATTAGGTATATAGGCGGTACCAGATATTAAGTATATAGGCGGTACCAGATATTAAGTATATAGGCGGTACCAGAGATTAGGTATATAGGCGGTGCCCCCTATTTGTATAAAGAGGTGGCCAATATATACATAACTTTGAGCTCATATTCAATCAAATTGATCTCTCCCGAACCGAGGAGGCTTCCTCTAGTACCCCACAAACAGGATGGCTCTTCCCATACAGTGCTAATGCAGTACAAAAAATTCTATTTTTCCAAAAAAAAAAAAAAAAAAGAGAAGAAAACATAAAACAAGAAACAAAGCAATAAAACAAAACAAAACAAAACTGTCGGTATTATATGAAATCCACCACAGTATCTGAAATCCGGTAATTAACAGATACAGATCAAACCAACTATCATTTGACCCATGGTCACTTTAACCATAATCAAATTTTACACAAGTACCTGTTTAATAGATTAATTGTATAGTGATGCTTGTTTAATAGATGACCTATGTATGTACGTTGTACAGGTTTTGTACTCTCGTACACGTCTCTTAACGTACAAAAAAACACCGAGTTACGTGCGTGTTTAACAGATATAAGAAACATGTTTAATTAACAAGGAATACTCCCAAACGCATGCATTTGGAACATCAATGCGATTAAATCCAAATATCACAAGTTTCGGGTCTGTGTATCAAAGCCGTGACAACACTAGGAAAGACAACTCTTACAACTGAACAACGTCTAGTCATCCATACGAGTTATCCCCCATTCCACTGACGGGACAGAATTGTCCGTGTGTCAACAGTCGATCGGTTTCCGTTAAGATATTAGGAGTTGCTTGCCAGAACGTGAGTACATCTCGCGAAGTTTGCCGTCAAGTCAGTAACAATGTCAATACAATTAGGAAAAGACCTAGACTGGCCTGTTGTCTTATCCTTTTGTATTAATTGTACAACAAAATTTGTTGAAATAAAAAATAAATAAATAAAAAAACACGTCAATACAGACTTGAAGTGATTCCAAATGATTTGTAATTATAACTTCATTTATTCACAATTTGTCAAATTGAATAATCCAGAGACTACATTATTTGTCCAGTATTGTTACAGAAGTACATGTAGTGATACAGAATAAGCAGATGTGATAATATATAAAAAATATGTCGTAACGTTTACCCTATCAATAGTCCACTGTGGTTTGTAAGTTCTATTGTATACAATAGTAAGTGTCAGGACAGAGCTTTGACAATAAAACAAGTAGCCGGAAAGGTTCTATTATAATATGTCGTGTCCGAACTAAAGAGACACTTTATTAAACAGAAATACATGTCCGATATAGAGAATTGTTTTGTACATTAAAATCATTTGTTCAGTTGTAGACAGGACAAGGCTTTGCCTTAAACAAAACAAGGTTTGGCTTCATTGTAGATTTACTGTAAGTATGTTTTTGTGAATAAGCGTTACCTGATAAAGAATGATTTTTATGATCTAGGTTTGATCTGAGGTATTTTAAGCTATGACGTAATAAAATTGAACTTACGTTTGGGGTCCAGGCGGCGACACAACAACAGTGGACATTCGTCTGAAAGACAATAGCAGATCTAGATGTTGATACTGTAAATATACATTTATCAGTGAGGACGTCCGTTAAACATATATATAATAATATATCATACATCCAGCAAGTTAGCCTGAGCTCTACCTATCAGGTGAAGTGAGTTAGGTAGCGTATGACCTTTACTCTAACGCAAGTATCAGATGAAATAAATGAGACAGCACCAGACATTGACTGTAACGAAAATATCAGATGACTAGACCTCCCTACATATTAAGTCCATCTGATCATGTGATATTTGTACTGCATAGTGCTATTTTTGTTGACAAAATGTTGCTGTTGTATCAGCATTAATATAGTAATACACGTATTGCATACAATGTTTTTTACAGGAGTAGTGCCGAATTAATAACTGTTTAATTAACTAAAATTAATTAATTATTTTTTTTAATTATTATTATATCCCCCTTACTTGGTGTGTGTTAATGCCTGTGAAAGCCTGAGAGGACTTTGCTGGTAGGGCTCTCCACAACCCCTGGAAACCTCAGGCTTCACATGCATTGTAATGATTTTGTATTATTTGCTATTTACGTGACCTTTCTTTCTGTAGTTATTTAACTATTTTATAATGTAATACCTTATACCTTCATCTCTGTAATTAACTGATGTGTTTATGTTCATTCAATTACCAATTGATGGTACTTTATTTGTATTTTGACAACAATGTATATTTCTTTTTGTAACTCTTCAATTTGAAGGAAATAAAGAAATAATAATGACCTTAACACTTACGCAAATATCAGGTGAAATGAGTTAGGTAGCTCATCACCATACCTGGTACCTCTACTGCAAATATCAGGTGAAATGAGTCAGGTACATTGTACATATTACCTTAACTCTAACAGATGTATTAGGAACATATCAATATTTAACGACATAGAAATGAACAAGGAGAATATAACGATAAACCCATTCATTATTGTATTCACTTCCTATAATGATTTCATTTCTATGCTATGTTTAACAATCTGCAATTATATTTTATCTCCCCCCTTACACACTCCGTTAGGAATATAGACTCGATCTCGAGCAGGGAAGAATAAGAACAAGGATGTTGAGCCATGGACTATTGGAGTCTGAGGAAGAACTGCTATCATGTTTTTGATTGGCTCATTTTGTATCCGTTTCCTACAAGTGAACGTTTTTACGTTTAGGGTTATCTTTATATATATTCTAAATGTATATATTTGCAGCAGTAGCGTTGACTAGTGGTCATTCCCCGTTAGCAATGTTGTTGGAAACGAATGCATTTATCAGTAACCATAATCACTTACTCTTTCTGGGTCGCCTAGAATGGGTCTAGCTCAACAGCTGACCACGCGCTAGTTAAGATAGCTACTAATCCCATGACTACTTGTCACTAACCAAAGAACCAATGGAGCCACTGACCTCTGAACCAATGGAGAGACTGCCAACGGGGCAAATGGAGTCACAGACGAAGGGATCAAGGGAGCCACTGACTAATGAACCAATGGAGCCACTGACCACACAACCAATGTGGCTACTGAAAACGGAACTAATGGAACCACTGACCATAGGCTAATAGAGTCACTTACCACGGTACCGATGGAACCACTGCCCATAGTAACAATGGAGCCACTGACCATAGAACCAATCGAGCCACTGATTTCGGAACCAATGGCGCCACTCACTAAGGAACTAATAGTCACTAACGACAGAACAAATGGAGCAACTGATTACAGAACTAGCGCAGTAACGGATTACAGAACCAATGGAGCCACTGATTACGGAAACGATGGAGCCACTGACTACGGAAGAAGCAATGGAGACATTGATTACGGAAGCAATAGAACCACTGATTACGGAAGCAATGGAACCACTGATTAATGAAGTAAGGGAGCCACTAATTACGGAAGCAATGGAACCACTGATTACAGAAGCAATGGAGCCACTGATTACGGAAACGATGGAGCCACTGATTACGGAAGCAATGGAACCACTGATTACGGAAACGATGGAGCCACTGATTACGGAAGCAATGGAACCACTGATTACGGAAGCAAGGGAGCCACTGATTACAGAAGCAATGGAGCCACTGATTACGGAAGCAATGGAGCCACTGATTACGGAAGCAATGGAACCACTGATTACGGAAGCAATGGAACCACTGATTACGGAAGCAACGGAACCACTGATTACGGAAGCAATGGAGCCACTGATTACGGAAGCAATGGAACCACTGATTACGGAAGCAATGGAGCCACTGATTATGAAAGAAATGAAGCCACTAATTACGGAAGCAATGGAACCACTGATTACGGAAGCAATGGAACCACTGATTACGGAACCAATGCAGCCACTGATTACGGAAGTAAGGGAGCCACTGATTACAGAACTAGCGCAGTAACGGATTACGGAACCAATGCAGCCACTGATTACGGAAGCAATTGAGCCACTGATTACGGAAGCAATGGAACCACTGATTACGGAACTAATGGAGCCACTGATTACGGAAACAATTGAGCCAATGATTACGGAAGCAATGGAGCCAATGATTACGGAAGCAATGGAGCCAATGATTACGGAACCAATGGAGCCAATGATTACGGAAGCAATGGAGCCACTAATTACGGAAGCAATGGAGTCACTGATTACGGAAACAATGGAGCCAATGATTACGGAAGCAATGGAGCCACTGATTACAGAACCAGTGTAGCCACATATCAGGAACCAATGGAGTCACAAGACTAAGGGACCATTGGATCCACTGGCCACGAAAGCAATTGAGTCACTGATAATTGGACCAAGGCAACATCTAACCACAGAACCAATGGAGCCACAGACCACAAAACCAATGCAGTCGCTAACTACGGAACCAGTAGGGTTCTGTTTTGGGGGCATTTATATGTAATAAAAAATGTGGAACGAAAACAAAATTACTTGTGTGCATGCGTACAGTACATACGATAATCAAATGCAAACTAAAAGGAAAATTGCTGAACATCTGAATTACAGGAAAATTCGAGGAGGAGCGTAGTAAACAAAGGTAAGTCGAATCGATTTGCCATTCACACTTCGTTGGTCATTTCAATACAGTTAACTGATGCTGAAAATGCTGAAAGTATACCCGAAGTGACTTAATTTTATATTAACATGTAAAACACGAACCGCTATACATGGTATTTGTCTATGTTTTCTGTACAATGTTTTTCTTACTTTTTAATTGCTGTACATAATAAATATCTATACACCAAATTTAGCATGAATGTCAATAGTAGTTTTGATGAAGCGGACGTCAGGTTACCTACCCCGTCCATAAACATCTGATTACAACAATGATACTACCAGTTACCTGTACGTGACGTGCTTTGTTGTACTCCGTGCGGACATTCTCAGTCACAGAATCTCCAGCCGGTTAAAGTACTACAGTGTATCGAGGTTTCAAACGTACACCTAGCAGAATGAATGTTCTAGGCGTAAGACTTCATTTCACCTGGTCACCGACGGACATACCACTAACAATCTATCTCCAAGCAACCCGTAAAATAAAAAGTCTGATTCGTCCAAAACACCCTGTCGTACTGCATGTCTGTATTACACTATACACGGCGTGTCCCGGAAAGTCGATAAACTCTAAAACGGTACATATTCTGACATATACCGTCATATATACCGTCAAAGTCGATACTTCTGAGATTAATCTTTGCGAGATTTAACCTTCAAAGTTACTTCAACATGAGGGAACTTAACATTCCATAAATTCTGCTCCACTCAGTGATTCCCAGTCGAAACGAGAATGAACAAAACTCACCGATCTAGGTCGATCCCGGGACGTACACCCGTGAACTGAATCATAACAGTATTCAGACTGATATTGAACTCGGAAGGTCCGTCATTAAGTAGAAGTAATACTGTGCGCTTGACAAAGCCATATGGGTTTTAGGTAACTGAGAAAGGGTAATACCTGTACATACAGGTGTTAACCGTGTGTGCATACATGTAAGTGCAATACCTTGTACAAATCAGTTGTACAAATAAAAGTAATACAATGTTCATGTTCAAATAAGTGTGATACCGTGTGCAAATACAAATGTAGGTGTAATACTGTGTGCGAATAATTGTGATACCGGGTATACATATGTTATATTATGTACGAATAAGTGTAATACCGAGTACAAAAAAGAGTAATACAATATTCACATACTAATAGGTGTCACAAGTGTAATACCGGATATACATATGTTATACTATGTACAATAAGTGTAATACCGGATATACATATGTTATACTATGTACAATAAGTGTGATACCGGATATACATATGTTATACTGCATATGTTATACTATGTACAATAAGTGTGATACTGGATATACATATGTTATACTATGTACAATAAGTGTAATACCGGATATACATATGTTATACTATGTACAATAAGTGTGATACTGGATATACATATGTTATACTATGTACAATAAGTGTAATACCAGATATACATATGTTATACTATGTACAATAAGTGTGATACCGGATATACATATGTTATACTATGTACAATAAGTGTGATACTGGATATACATATGTTATACTATGTACAATAAGTGTGATACTGGATATATATATGTTATACTATGTACAATAAGTGTAATACCGGATATACATATGTTATACTATGTACAATAAGTGTGATACTGGATATACATATGTTATACTATGTACAATAAGTGTAATACCGGATATACATATGTTATACTATGTACAATAAGTGTGATACTGGGTATACATATGTTATACTATGTACAATAAGTGAAATACCGGATATACATATGTTATACTATGTACCAATAAGTGCATTACTAGTTAGTGAATAGCTGTGTACATGTATATAATAATATCGTGTACAATATAACATTAACATTGGCTGTAACGCGTGTCTAGGTAAGCGTTTTACTTATTCGGGGGTTTCCTGGTGTTATCGATTAAAGTTCTAAAATAGTTATACAGAAGCGACTGGCCTAATTCTATATCTAAACTTGATAAACTCTAGTTGATTGATACATTGTGATTGTATCTGTGATATTGTCGTACACGGTTCTGTTATACATGTACACTCTTAAAGATATTTATAATGACATTTACTCCTCACCCGTAAATTAATTTTTACTGTATGATAGTGCCAATATTGATTTCCATACAGTACGTATCTGTTACAGCCTATATCTATCATAGTAGTAAGAGAGGTATGCTCAGATACAATATATAAAACGAGGATATGTACTGATTTTACGCCGAAAATAATATCTGTTTATGAAATAGGTTTGATAACTTTCGCGGTACTAAATCGCAAAGGAAAATCAATGAAAAGGAAGCTGCGCATTTTTTTGTATGATACTGGAGTTGATCCTGGTGGTATCTCAACAGAATGCGTATGGGACCGAGTCGTGTTTCCGACTGCTCTATAATGTGTATGGGACCGAGTCGTGTTTCCGACTGCTCTATAATGTGTATGGGACCGAGTCGTGTTTCCGACTGCTCAATAATGTGTATGGGACCGAGTCGTGTTTCCGACTGCTCTATAATGTGTATGGGACCGAGTCGTGTTTCCGTCTGCTCTATAATGTGTATGGGACCGAGTCGTGTTTCCGACTGCTCTATAATGTGTATGGGACCGAGTCGTGTTTCCGACTGCTCTATAATGTGTATGGGACCGAGTCGTGTTCCCGACTGCTCTATAATGTGTATGGGACCGAGTCGTGTTTCCGACTGCTCTATAATGTGTATGGGACCGAGTCGTGTTTCCGACTGCTCTATAATGTGTATGGGACCGAGTCGTGTTTCCGACTGCTCTATAATGTGTATGGGACCGAGTCGTGTTTCCGACTGCTCTATAATGTGCATGGGACCGAGACGTGTTCCCGACTGCTCTATAATGTGTATGGGACCGAGTCGTGTTTCCGACTGCTCTATAATGTGTATGGGACCGAGTCGTGTTTCCGACTGCTCTATAATGTGCATGGGAACTTTTCTTCTGAAACGTGCGAACAAATTACCTTTAGAGAAAAACATTTTTTTTTAATGTTTCCAAGTAATTTTGTCAGATTTATTTCACGGTTAGACTCACCTGTACGATAAGTAACTTTGGTCTATAGACAACAGAAGGTAAACTAGATACAATGAACGACTGTGTAACGTACATGTATATTACTTACAACACGGGAGCTACACTTATCAATTCTGATATGCAATTCAGTTCAGTAACATTTGATCTGTTCAAAACTTTACAGAACAGCTTGTTCGAAGTGGTTATTTTCCATCAAGCAAATTATCACACTGTTTTTTTTCAGTGGTTGTCGTGAGAACAATGTTCTCATCGTGAGCTCATGGATGAGATCGAGGGGCCATCGCAGGTGGCCACGAGAGACTTCGGTCACGTGACTGTCACCTAGTCAGCATCAGCGGTGCCGGTGTAAAATGGACCCTCGTTGAAACGTTTAATATTGACTCTGAATCCCGTTGAAAATTGAACCATCAGCGCATTCTTCACTCCGACCCGTGGAGTATCAACCCCCTTTAAAACTGACCTCGTTACAAATGGTTTACCATTCCGTTACTAAACCCGCCCTGTCGACACGATTAATATGGCTGAATCGACCATACCAAAATGTCAAGGGCACTAGGTCAAAGGTCAAGCGATGAGTTATTCATTTATAGATTTCCCTTACGTAAAATATGGTCAAGATAGGAACTTTTTAATGTTGTGCAGCTCGACATTCGACTTTCGACATTCAAATGTAATCACTGGCTAAACGAGGGAACTGTAGAATGTCGTGCATCTCGATATACGACATATCGTATTTCGTGACTATGGGGGACATAAATGACCACATAACATGTGTCATTTCTGATCTATCAGTGTTCTAGTTACATGTCGTTAAATATAACTCCCCTGTAAAAAGGGTGGTTTATGGTAAGATATAGGGCCAACTCACACAGAGTACTATAACTGAGTCTTATGTCCCTGTTAATTCAAGACTATTCATGTTCAACTTGGTTGGAATCACGTGATCAAGCTTTGGCGGTAGTTTGAAGAGCGAGAAATTTCTGCGTGCATCACACTCCACTCAGTGGGAATCACGTGATCAAGTTTTCGTGGTAGTTTGATCCGCGCAAAATTTACACGTCTTTCACGCTCCACTCGGCGGGAATGACGTGATTAGGCTTCATGCTTGTAGTTTGTGCCACGTGAAACTGCATTTCCCTGCGATACCCATGGAAAGTAAGACGTACAACGAGATTAAGTGATTTAAAGAACAAGGAACATACCCTACACATATCTAATAACAAAAAACTTTGGGGACAATTCGGAGAAAACTGACACATTTGTTTTTGTTGAGACCCAACATTTGAGTACAAGGAACATACCCTACAAATATCTAATAACAAAAAACTTTAGGGACAATTCGGAGAAAACTGACACATTTGTTTTTGTTGAGACCCAACATTTGAGGCTGATTAAATAATATCATATCACATTAACTGTTGTAGCTGACAAAAGCGCACGAGTAATACAAGCTTAATTAATCAAATATAAATTCATGTCTCTGTTAGGGTTCGAACCCGGAATCTCTGGATTGCTAGATTAACGCATTGGACTATTAGAGATCGCAGGAATCTGTTGTACATGAAATGGCGCGTCAGGACACGACCGTGTTATACTATAGGAAGTCTGAGGACCAATCAATATGGTCATCAACAACGGAGGTTTACCGCAAACAAAACGGGAACTTCAAGAAAGTGAAACTGACGTAAAATTACGTGGTTTGAGTACGATTCTCCCGGATTGTCCCACCTTCCGGTGATTGTGACGTCACATTTTGGTGGAAATATCGACCTCAAACCACGTAATTTCATGTCATTCTCACTGTCTCGACACTTTCGTATTAAAAAACCACGATTGAATATCCGATAGCCTGAGAGTGTGCTTAAATTATATCAAAAGTACCCATCGGAACAAAAATATGTAGAGCTAATGTAATTCCAATACCTACTCAAAAGAGGGCGCTTACAGGGAGAGAGATCAATGTACCATGCAGTTTATGTCAAATGGAGCAGATCTGTGAAGATTGTGTTGAACAGTCAATTTTCAACTGTCAATTTTGAACAGACCATCCGTTGAGAATTGACCTTTTAAGCTGTCATTTCTCAATGACACGACCTATTTTCAACGGCATTCGGGGTCCATATTCAACGTTGAAAACTGACCCAGGCTCCATATTCAACGTAGAAAACTGACCTTGGGTCAATTTCCAACGGGGGTCCATTTTCAACGTTACACCGGCTGGGGTACATCGACGGTGTTGGGCTTTCCAACTCATCTTAATTTATACCACAAAATTGTGTTATATGTGTTTATCAGTCATTTAAAGTCCTACAATTGTGAATTTGTAATTTGTACCTGCTACTAGATCTGTTGATTTCATTAGTTTCCAGTATATTAATATATATATGCCTGTAAGTTAACATGGCTTATTGTATTATTTCTGTCTGTAATTGTATTGAATTTTCAATGTTTTGAAGAAAGAAAACTATATTTGAGGAGGAAAAACAAATTCATTTACTATTATATATTGATGAAAATAAGTTAACTTTGGACATTTGTAAAACGACTTAAAATACAAGTGTATACAAGAATCTGAAACAGTTGCTGATATCACAGACAAAGGCTATTATATACACTGTGATATATTCATATTGGCTATTTGAATATATAAAGGATATTCAATGGTTTGCCGTTTAATAATGCAGGTTTTTTGTTGTTGTTTTTTTATATATATTTTCATGAGTGTGTAGCACGAGTATGGGGTGTTTTTTTAATATAAATACGCAGTCGCGTAAGTATAAAAAAAATCTGTCATACTCGTGAAATATATTTGATATTTAAACGGCAAACCATTGAATTTTCTTTTTAGTACATTTCGAATGAGGCCTTAAGATGCTTTCATTATTTTTTTTAGCAGACGACAACAATGCCAAGGGGCAAGGGGGAGTTCGATCAAGGGGGACAACTCTTAGAACAGGAAAGTAGTTCCGGCAAAACATTACATTTTCACTACAAAATCTTTAATAGGCCTATTCACTGCAAATTCTTAGTTCTTCACTGCTTTTCACGACAGTGAAAATATCAGTTTGGTGAGTTTGATAATTTTCTATATTTCACAGGCAAAAATGTAATAAATATCTTGTTCCCCGAAGAAGTCTTAAATTTGTTTGCCGTATTGATAAACTACTGTTAGTGTAGCCTACGTAAACGGTCCAGTTTCCGGCGACTATCACACATTGGTACATATAATTTGTGGATAAGGTACAGACAAGTCATGTTAGCTACCAAATACCAAACTCGTACGTGGTTTATTCACTGTATCAAAAGTTAACAACCCGTCCGACGACGGTAGATTTCGTAACGACTTCTAATCTCAAACGGTGTGCAATACATACAGTGTAGAGACGATACGTATATAAAAATGTTCCCCGATACAGACGGTAACTGTACATCCTAGTAGCTCTGTCTATACACGCTGGAGGTGTGCCAGTACTCCTGGTAAATGGGACTTTATCATGGAACTGTTTCATAGTCATATTTTTGATATCCTGAATTTACACAATTAAAAACAACATTATAAATCACCAATGATGTTTTATTGTCTTTTTATTTTATTTTTTATCTTAACATGCATGTGGTGTTATTGTAGAAATGTGTAAATATTTACAACAAACTCTCCTACCGCTGACTAAATTGAAGTGATGAACCGACAATGGAATCATTAAGAATTCCTATTTCCTTTTATCATTTTTAAGGTATAATGCTATTTTGCTTGTGTTTTAGCTGGTTACCTCATTAAAACAGCCACGGTAATTCTGAAGCTGGGTCTCCTTTTAGAAGCTGATGGCAACACACTGGCTGTCCCCTGCACGTTATATGAATCGATTCATGGTGAGATAAGGTATCTGTCCCAAACATGAGAAACACGGGTGAACCTTAGCAGTATACTTTGTTGTACTGCTTGAGTTAACGGCAGAACTCCTCTAAAGCAGAGAATGAGAAAAAGAACTGTCGCCTGCGTTCCAAGGTCCATAAGACCATTACTACATGTATAGTTATATAATGGGGAGTAAATTGTCTAGAAACAGTTGGAACGTAGGGGCTGGGGGAGTACAATATCTTGTTTCAGGATCCCCTCAGGATAACACCTAGCCTCCTTCTTCCCAGCATTTCTGCCCCATTCCCTCCTCAGGATCACACCTAGCCTCCTTCTTCCCAGCATTCCTGCCCCATTCCCTCCTCAGGATCATACCTAGCCTCCTTCTTCCCAGCATTCCTTCTAGCCCCATTCCCTCAACAGGATCACACCTAGCCTCGTTCTTCCCAGCATTCCTGCCCCATTCCCTCCTCAGGATCACACCTAGCCTCCTTCTTCCCAGCATTCCTTCTAGCCCCATTCCCTCAACAGGATCACACCTAGCCTCATTCTTCCCAGCATTCCTGCCCCATTCCCTCCTCAGGATCATACCTAGCCTCCTTCTTCCCAGCATTCCTTCTAGCCCCATTCCCTCAACAGGATCATACCTAGCCTCCTTCTTCCCAGCATTCCTGCCCCATTCCCTCAACAGGATCACACCTAGCCTCATTCTTCCCAGCATTCCTGCCCCATTCCCTCCTCAGGATCATACCTAGCCTCCTTCTTCCCAGCATTCCTTCTAGCCCCATTCCCTCAACAGGATCACACCTAGCCTCCTTCTTCCCAGCATTCCTGCCCCATTCCCTCAACAGGATCACACCTAGCCTCATTCTTCCCAGCATTCCTTCTAGCCCCATTCCCTCCACAGGATCACGTCTAGCCTCGTTCTTCCTGGCTAATCTGCTGGCCTCATTCCGTCCTCAGGATAATGCCTAACCTAATTCTTCTCCCAATGTTTGCTGGCCTCACTCCCCACTCAGGACCACACGTGGCCTTGTTCTTTCCGGAATTCCAGGTATTCTCCACCACTTCCGTGAACAATGTGACGTTCAAAGTGACGTGTACAGGAACACAAAGAAAACGATGTAGTCTTGTCAAGTTTAACATTTACTGTTATCTGTAGCTTGCAGAACAGATGTGTTATTTTGAGAAAGTTTACGTTCTGAAAAGGGGGGGGGGGGGGGGGGAGGGGGGGGATGTTTAATTAGCAGAAATATGGTTCGAGTGATTGTTGGTGGGTGTTAGGTAAACACGCCAGAAACATAGGGGTAGGGATAGGGGATTTGCCCGGTATAAGTAAGGTTCGGAGTAGAATATGAGAATATGACTTGTGATTTACAGTGTCCCCAGTATAACCATCCTCGTCAGCTGTTGTATTGATCGCGGTATACCCCGTAAATCCGTTTTTGTCCGTGCTGCCTGATGAGTCTCGACCTTTATTAAAACATTGATGAAGCTGTTGATGAGATGTTTGGAAACACTTCACCATGGTAACCGTAGTACACAGTAATTCATTTCATAAGCTACTTTATTGGAGCCATTTACGGAATACCTCTATAAATATGATGAGTTATGGTACAGGAAATAATTTAAAACAAATTTAGACTCAAACTTGATGGCTTACTGTATTTTTTTATCGGTATTTAATCCAGAGACGAAGGTATATACAGTGGACGTTTAGAGTCTCTCAAGATATTTCCACGTCAATTATTGAATAGATGAGCTATTACCATGGTAACAAGTTCAAAACAGTTTTTATCCAAAACTTTTGATGCTGAAATCATGTAAAACGGGTTACTTGTCATTAGCAGTGAAGACGATGCTGCATTAGATTTCCAGTCTCTGCCGAAGGGCGATACAGGTAGAATATCTCAATAGCTCTGATCTCCTTAATGACTTGTTACTATAGTTACACGAAAAAAATATTCTAGCAAATAAAGGGTAATATTAGTTCACAGGGTCAGTTAAAGGACATACAACTCTACTAGATCGTTTCACGTCTCTGTTTTTGATGGAAGTCAACCTTGTCGAAATGGATCACGTGGTCTATAACAAACCCAAGTCTACTTTTGTTTGCATGACTCTGAGCATTTTCTCTGACGTTATCCTTTGTGACAACGCAATATATCTCTTTGATGATTTTTATTGTATGATTTAAAACATCGACATATAACGATTTCCTGCAAGAGTTAAACTACATTCAGTCCTATATAGAAAATATATAGCGTCCTTTTGTTAAAGAGTAAATAACGGCGTTCATTAGTCAAAAAGTATACAATGACGTACCTTGGTTACAAAGTATATCATTACGCACCTTGGTTACAAAGTATATCATTACGTACCTTGGTTAAAAAGTATATCATTACGTACCTTGGTTACAAAGTATATCATTACGTACCTTGGTTACAAAGTATATCATTACGTACCTTGGTTACAAAGTATATCATTACGTACCTTGGTTACAAAGTATATAATGATGGACCTTGGTTACAAAATATATCATTACGTACCTTGGTTACAAAGTATATTATTACGTACCTTGGTTACAACGTATATAATGACGTACCTTGGTTACAAAGTATATCATTACGTACCTTGGTTACAAAGTATATCATTACGTGCTGCTTGGTTACAAAGTATATAATGACGTACTTTGGTTACAAAGTATATCATTACGTAACTTGGTTACAAAGTATATCATTACGTACCTTGGTTACAAAGTATATAACGACGTACCTTGGTTACAAAGTATATCATTACGTACCTTGACTACAAAGTATATCATTACGTACCTTGGTTACAAAGTATATCATTACGTACCTTGGTTACAAAATATACAATGACGTACCTTGGTTACAAAGTATATAATGACGTACCTTGGTTACAAAGTACATAATGACGTACCTTGATTACAAAGTATATAATGACGTACCTTGGTTTCAAAGTATATCATAGCATACTTTGGTTACAAAGTATATCGTTACGTACCTTGGTTACAAAGTATATCATTCCGTGTTCCTTGGTTACAAAGTATATAATGACGTACTTTGGTTACAAAGTATATCATTACGTACCTTGGTTACAAAGTATATCATTACGTACCTTGGTTACAAAGTATATCATTACGTACCTTGGTTACGAAGTATATAATGACGTACCTTGGTTACAAAGTATATCATTACGTACCTTGGTTACAAAGTATATAATGACGTACCTTGGTTACAAAGTATATAATGACTTACCTTGGTTACAAAGTATGTCATTACGTTCCTTGGTTACAAAGTATATCATTACGTACCTTGGTTACAAAGTATATCATTACGTACCTTGGTTACAAAGTATATAATGACGTACCTTGGTTACAAAGTATATCATTACGTACCTTGGATACAAAGTATATCATTACGTGTACCTTGGTTACAAAGTATATCATTACGTACCTTGGTTACAAAGTATATCGTTACGTGTACCTTGGTTACAAAGTATATCATTACGTACCTTGGTTACAAAGTATATCATTACGTACCTTGGTTACAAAGTATATCATTACGTACCTTGGTTACAAAGTATATCATTACGTACCTTGACTACAAAGTATATCATTACGTACCTTGGTTACAAAGTATATCATTACGTACCTTGGTTACAAAGTATACAATGGCGTACCTTGGTAAGAAAGTATATAATTTTATTTAATTTTGATATTTTTGATATCCTATTTTGTTTTCGTGACAATCTATTCAAAACGGTTGGCAAAAGATCCATGGATCTGCCATGTGTATAACGATAGTTCTTCACTTTATTATATATAATAGTTTGGTCAACATAAAATGTCGGTTAGTGAAATGGAAATCTGCCTTTGTTTCCGAAGAATTCGGTATTGTTAAGTGCATCGTTAAAATTCAAACAAGAGGTCAAACACAATACAAGTCTTCCATTGTTAATACAGCAAAACAGTGTATATAGTCGAGATATATGGTCTGGGACGAGCACCTCATTACAATATAAATAGAGTGTTAAGCACGCTCATTTCCATTTTAAGTATGTACCTCAATCTAACCAGGATCAAACAGGCTAATGAAGGCTTGAGGACAGACTTTACTCACCAAACCACAGGGACTTGATATTTTGTTACAGTCTGCGTGTATTTGGACCTTTTCTAGTGTTCATTTTGAGACGATTTGGAGGGTTAGATTAAATGACACCCTTTCCTCCCTTTTCGTAACACATATTGAATCTCAGATCGAACAATTAACACCATCTCAGACAAAACAAACAACACCATCCCAGACATAACAAACAACACCATCTCAGACAAAACAAACAACACCATCTCAGACAAAACAAACAACACCATCTCAAACATAACAAACACCACCATCTCACACAAAACAAACACCACCATCTCAGACAAAACAAACAACCATTCAAACTATAACAAAAACCATCTAAAATAACACAAACCTCTCAGACAAAACAAACAACCCATTCAGAAAAACAAACACACCATCTCAGACAAAACAAACAACACCATCTCAACAATACAAACAACCATCTCAGACAAAATAAAAAACACCATCAGACATAACAAAAACAACATTCAGATTAAAACAACAACCATCTCACAAATCAAACACACCATCTCAACAAAAACAAACCATCTCAGACAAAACAAACAACACATCTCAGACAAACAAACAACACCATCTCAGACAAAAGATAAACACACCATCTCAGACATAAAACAACACCTCTAACATAACAACAACCTTCGACAAAGAACATTACTACATTGTACAAAAACGATCCGCATAACAACACCTTGTAACAAATATCATACGCCCTCTCAGACAATATAACGACCTTACAAAGAAACAACACCTTGACTAAAACAACACACTCAGACAAAACAATCAACACCTCTCAGACAAATAACAAATCACACCTTCAGAAGAAAGTAAACTTTATAATTTAGACATTGAACCATTTCAGGACAAATACAAAACCGGTTGGCAAAAAACCATGGATCTCCAGAGTAAACGATAGCCTTCACATTAATAAAACTTGGTCAACATAAAAAACCATCTAGGACAAATGAAACTACCTTTCTCCGAAGAATTCATAAGCCATCGTCACAAAATCAAACAAGACCTCCAGACAAACAATACAACACCATCTCAGACATAACAAACAACACCATCTCATACACAACAACACCATCTCAGACATAACAAACAACACCATCTCAGACATAACAAACAACACCATCTCAGACAAAACAAACAACACCATCTCAGACAAAACAAACAACACCATCTCAGACATAACAAACAACACCATCTCAGACAAAACAACAACACCATCTCAGACAAAAACAACACCATCTCAGACATAAACAAACAACACCATCTCAGACATAAACAAACAACACCATCTCAGACAAAACAAACAACACCATCTCAGACAAAACAAACAACACCATCTCAGACAAAACAAACAACACCATCTCAGACATAACAAACAACACCATCTCAGACATAACAAACAACACCATCTCAGACAAAACAAACAACACCATCTCAGACTAAACAAACACCACCATCTCAGACATAACAAACAACACCATCTCAGACATAACAAACAACACCATCTCAGACATAACAAACAACACCATCTCAGACATAACAAACAACACCATCTCAGACAAAACAAACAACACCATCTCAGACAAACAAACAACACCATCTCAGACAAAACAAACAACACCATCTCAGACAAAACAAACAACACCATCTCAGACAAAACAAACAACATCATCTCAGACATAACAAACAACACCATCTCAGACAAAACAAACAACACCATCTCAGACAAAACAAACAACACCATCTCAGACATAACAAACAACACCATCTCAGACAAAACAAACACCACCATCTCAGACAAAACAAACACCACCATCTCAGACAAAATAAACAACACCATCTCAGACAAAATAAACAACACCATCTCAAACATAACAAACACCACCATCTCAGACAAAACAAACACCACCATCTCAGACAAAACAAACAACACCATCTCAGACGTAACAAACAACACCATCTCAGACATAACAAACACCACCATCTCAGACAAAACAAACACCACCATCTCAGACAAAACAAACACCGCCATCTCAGACATAACAAACAACACCATCTCAGACATAACAAACAATACCATCTCAGACAAAACAAACAACACCATCTCAGACATAACAAACAACACCATCTCAGACATAACAAACAACACCATCTCAGACATAACAAACAACACCATCTCAGACATAACAAACAACACCATCTCAGACATAACAAACAACACTGCCTAATACATTGTCAAGACCTGACACAAATTTAATATGATCTGCAAAAACTATATCCAAGACAAAATGATCACGGCGCGAGGAGAATACTGATAACCCTATCCCCAATCTGATTTCAAACTATGCTTTATATCTGTGTATATTCCATATACGAATTTTTATATTTTTATATCATTACGTAACATTCAGAAATATGGCATCGCATTACATACCTCCGATCTGATTAAGTCTGTCTTATTTCTGGGCCTAGGAAAATCTGTGCGCGTGCTGTCGTGATTGACGCAGGAGACATAGAAGGTCGTCACTAAATTGATTGTGAACTTGATTCAGACCATCATTATAAGACATCTCCGCTTGACAGATCAAATTGACACAAACAATCTAATGGCATATTTGCAAAAACTTTTCCTCTGGAATAACGTTTGCAGCATATCACAATAATATTGATTGATCATGGGTTATGGTCTAAAAGGCCGAGCAGGTAATCAGGGGAGGGTGAGGGATGGGGTGGGATGGGGGTGAGGGGAGGGTGAGAAGTGGAAGGTTTGGGGGGGGGGGAGGGAAGTGGAAGGTTGGGATGGGGAGGGGGGGGATTGGGGAGGGGTGAGGGGGGGGGGGTGAGCAATGGAAGGATGGAAGGTTGGGGTGGGTGGGGGGTGAGAAGTGGAAGGTTGGGGGGGGGGGGGGGGGGGGGGGGGGGGGGGGGGGGGGAGGGAAGTGGAACCCAAGCGAACCTATACATGTAGCAATGATAGAGTCATGCTGATCCTAACATGTTAACTAGGTAACATGTACAATAGTGGCTTTGAAAGTAGGACAAGGTCATTGGTATTAGGAAACATTATAGCACTCCACAACAGGTACATACTAGCTAAAGATCAGAACCCTGGGTCATTTAGAACTTGATCAGAAGATTATTTAAAAGAACATACTGGCCAAAGACGAATGAACTTTAAACTTTTGATTGTGTCATTGGGACCATGGAAATAGGTTAATGTCTTTTATATGTGGGAACGTTATACCACTCCGTCCTAAGTACAAGTACATGCTGGCAAAATATTAGGTTTCTGGGACTTATGGATCTTGAAAAGAAAATTCTTGACGTTTTTAACATTTTTCACTCGCGTGACCTTGTAAAAAGGTCAAGGTCATCCATGTGAAGAAATCGTAATGTACTCAGTTGCATATATTTTTCTATAAGAAGGTAAAAGTGAGTGGACGGACGGACGACTTAATCTCACTTGCATTACCTGGAATGAGGTTTTCAGTATAGTATGGACTGCAATACCATCTGTAATGGAGTTTTCCCATTATCTATACCACAAACGATAGTACTACGGCCCGATCGTGTCACGCCAACATTGTATTGTTTATCATATACGTTATCTTATGATACACGTGAAATGTACCATACATGTACCCCTTAATCCACGCGATATGTACCATACTCCTAAATCCACGCGACATGTACCATACCCCTAAATCCACGTGATGTGTTCCATACCCCTTAATCCATGTGATATGTACCATACCCCTAAATCCACGTGATATATACCATACCCCGAAATCCACGTGATGTGTACCATACCCCTAAATCCATGTGATATGTAGCATACCCCTAAATCCACGTGGTATGTACCATACCCCTAAATCCACGTGATATGTACCAAACCCCTAAATCCACGTGATATGTACTATACCCCTAAATCCACGTGATATGTACCATACCCCTAAATCCACGTGGTATGTACCATACCCCTAAATCCATGTGATATGTAGCATACCCCTAAATCCACGTTGTATGTACCAAACCCCTAAATCGCTGTGATATGTATCATACCTCTAAATCCACGTAGTATGTACCAAACCCCTAAATCCACGTAGTATGTACCAAACCCCTAAATCCACGTGATATGTACCATACCCCTAAATCCACGTGATATGTACCAAACCCTTAAAAATCCACGTGATATGTATCATACACCTAAATCCACGTGATATCTACCATACCCCTAAATCCACGTGATATGTACCATACCCCTAAATCCACGTGATATATACCATACCCCTAAATCCACGTGATATATACCATACCCCTAAATCCACGTGATATGTACCAAACCCCTAAATCCACGTGATATGTACCATACCCCTAAATCCACGTGATATATATCATACTCCTAAATCCACGTGATATGTACCATACCCCTAAATCCACGTGGTATGTACCATACCCCTTAATCCACGTGATATATACCATACCCCCAAATCTACGTGATATGTACCATACCCCTAAATCCACGTATTATGTACTAAACCCCTAAATCCACGTAGTATGTACCAAACCCCTTAATCCACGTGATATGTACCATACCCCTAAATCCACGTGGTATGTACCAAACCCCTAAATCCACGTGGTATGTACCATCCCCCTAAATCCACATGATATGTACAATACCCCTAAATCCACGTGATATGTAGCATACCCCTAAATCCACGTAGTATGTAGCATACCCCTAAATCCACGTGATATATACCATACCCCTAAATCCACGTGATATGTACCATACCCCTTAACCCACGTGATATGTACCATACCCCTAAATCCACTTGATATATATCATACCCCTAAATCCACGTGATATGTACCATACCCCTAAATCCACGTGATATGTACCATACCCCTAAATCCACGTGGTATGTACCATACCCCTAAATCCACGTGATATGTACCATACCCCTAAATCCACGTGATATGTACCATACCCCTTAATCCACATGATACACGTGAAATGTACCTCACCCCTTAATCCACGTGATATGTACCATACCCCTGAATCCACGTGGTATGTACCATACCCCTAAATCCACGTGATATGTACCATACCCCTAAATCCACGTGATATGTACCATACCCCTAAATCCACGTGATATGTACCATACCCCTAAATCCTCGTGGTACGTACCATACCTCTAAATCCACGTGATACGTACCATACCCCTAAACCCACGTGATATGTACCATACCCCTAAATCCACGTGATATGTACCATACCCCTAAATCCACGTAGTATGTACCATACCCCTAAATCCACGTGATATGTACCATACCCCTAAATCCACGTGATATGTATCATATCCCTAAATCCACGTGATGTGTACCATACCCCGAAATCCACGTGGTATGTACCATACCCCTAAATCCACGTGTTATGTACCATACTCCTAAATCCACGTGATATGTACCATACCCCTAAATCCACGTGATATATACCATACCCCTAAATCCACGTGATATGTACCATACCCCTAAATCTACGTGATATGTACCATACCCCTAAATCCACGCGGTATGTATCATACCCCTAAATCCACGTGATATGTATCATACCCCTTAATCCACGTGGTATGCACCAAACCCCTAAATCCACGTGGTATGTACCATACCCCTAAATCCACGTGATATGTACAATACCCCTAAATCCACGTGATAGTTACCATACCCCTAAATCCACGTGGTATGTACCATACCCCTAAATCCACGTGATATGTACCATACCCCTAAATCCATGTGATATATACCATACCCCTAAATCCACGTGATATGTACCAAACCCCTAAATCCACGTGGTATGTACCATACCCCTAAATCCACATGATATATACCATACCCCTAAATCTACGTGATATGTACCATACCCCTAAATCTACGTGATATGTACCATACCCCTAAATCCACGTGGTATGTACCATACCCCTAAATCCAAGTGATATGTATCATACCCCTAAATCCACGTGGTATGTATCATACACCTAAATCCACGTGATATGTACCATACGCCTAAATCCACGTGGTATGTACCATACCCCTAAATCCACGTGGTATGTACCATACCCCTAAATCCACGTGGTATGTTCCATACCCCTAAATCCACATTATATTGACTATGTCCCTAACTCCTCATGATATGTACAACGTCGCAAAATCCACAAAATATTTATTACGTCCCTAATCAACATGATATATAAAGGATGATGAATATGTTGTAAGCCTCGTACTGAAGAAGGTACACAATGATGTTCTTTTTTAAGTCCTACTATTCTCCGACTATATAGTCGTGTACCCAAGGACTGGTCTTATTTGGTTATTTGATATCGACAAAGTGGCTTTTGCAAAATGGACAAAATCGGTGATCAGTGATCCAATATTTGCATAAAAAAGGTTGAAAAGATATCCATAATGATATAGTAGCAAGACTAGGGAAAGGTGTCCCTTCACATGTTACAGTTAAAAGGGTGTTGGCGGAATTTAGGCACGGTCGACAGAGCCTTTAGGATGACCCGAAATTTGTCACTATGAATGAAACATGGGTCCATCATTTCACCCTAGAGGCCAAACAACAATGGAAGCACCCTGGCTCTCCACTGCCAAAGAAGGCAAGGACTGTTCCATCAGCTGAGAAGGTTATTGCCTTGGTTTTCTGGGATGCAGATGGTATTCTGCTGATATTTTACCTCAAAAAGGGAGAAACAATCAATGACACATACTATGCTTCACTTCTAGTGGCATTTACGGGAAAACATTAAACTTAAGCACCGCGGAAAGCTCACTAATGGTGTGTTATTCCATCAGGACAATGCTCCTGTTCACAAGTCTGTCATTGCCATGGCTGTCAATCACGATTGTGGCTTTGAATTGATTGAGCATCCGCCTTATTCACCTGATATCGCTCCATCACACTTTCATCTATTTCCGAAACTGAAAACAGCTATTTCAGGCACCCACTTTCGATGATGACGTCATACATGCAGTGGATGACTTTCTGAACAGCCAAGAAAAGGAGTTCTACAAAAGTGGCATTGAGGCCCTTAAACATTGCTAGCAAAAGTGAAAAGATACTGAATGGGATTATGTTGAAAATTAATAGAATATATCCGGCAAAATTCAAATCCTTAAATATGAGGCTTACAACATATCGATCAGCCCTCGTACTATGTTCCTAAATCCACGTTCCATGTCCTTAAATTCACAAGAGATCTGATATCGTTGACGTTTTTTTGTTGTTTTTATTGGCTTCTTTTCAAAGTTAAAGTGCTGATGCTACAACAAACATTCGTTTTTTGATAAATATTTTTCTTAAATGACGACAACGGGGGACAAGGCGAACATCGAGGAATAAAGAATTATGAAATAATGAATGTAATAAAAGAGTAATGAAAAAAAAGATAGGAACAGTGTAAAGGAGCAAAATTACAAAGACAAAAGTTAAGATGTAAAGACAACAAGAATTACATACATTAATCCGGATTAAGCTGGAGAGCGACTTGATCTCCTAGAAGTAAAATAGCACAAATATTTGTGTACAGAAATGTCATACCGAAATCTAATATAATGTGTGTGGAGAATGAAACCGGAAAAACATCACACACTGTTTTATATTACAGATACATGTAGATTTATAATCGATGTGTAATCAATGGTTTATGATTCTTAAGGTCGACTACCTTCACAAAAATATTATTAGGTAGGTGACAATACGTAATTAATGGATCAAGCTCTAATACATATACGGAGGAGGAGGAGGTGGAGGAGGAGGAGGAGGAGGAGGAGGTTTACTACGGGTTATAAATAGTAAACCTCGGGTTATAAATACGCTGAGGGTCTAACGTCAATGTTGCTGCGGAATTGATTTTATTGAAGAAGTTAAAGATTATATGAAAGGAGTTCTTCACGTCTAATCTGAGACAAATATACAATTTAAGACTAAATGGTCGTGGTAGTGTTGGTAAAAGTAATATGTTTGAAGGGAATACTTAAATGGGGACTGAACAGATGATTATCAATATGTTCAAGTAACCATTGAAGGGAATACACAGTGTACAGTCAGAATTAAATTGTTCGAGTTACTTCCCCTTGTGCTATCGAGGTCACCTTATAAGTCCAGCGGTATTATAAAACATGGCTTGGTCTCATAGGTTTGGTCCAGAATTTTTGTCTGGTTAGGTCTGCAATTTTTAATTTCTTGTCACTAGATATCATATTGATCACAGAATATCAATACAACAACATCCTCTTTAAATTATCGTTCGATTACTATCAATGAAAGTATCAGATTGGTCAGTCCTGCTGTTAGTCTATGTAACCCTGGTAAACTCTACACGGTCCCTAGGTAAACTGTAATACAGAAATAAATACTTCTTGGGATTACGGGAAAAGAACCGCTCGTTCGTCTGTATGAAATGATAAGGAGGAATCTTCTGTTCCTCTGTGACCACTATAACACATGTCACCACTATAACACCTGTAGACACATCACCTGTGACCACTATAACACCTGTAGACACATCAACTGTGACCACTATAACACCTGTAGACACATCAACTGTGACCACTATAACACATGTAGATACATCAACTGTGACCACTATAACACCTGTAGATACATCAACTGTGACCACTATAACACCTGTAGACACATCAACTGTGACCACTATAACATCTGTATACACATCAACTGTGACCACTATAACACCTGTATACACATCAACTGTGACCACTATAACACCTGTATACACATCAACTGTGACCACTATAACACCTGTATACACATCAACTGTGACCACTATAACACCTGTAGACACATCAACTGTGACCACTATAACATCTGTATACACATCAACTGTGACCACTATAACATCTGTAGACACATCAACTGTGACCACTATAACACATGTAGACACATCAACTGTGACCACTATAACACCTGTATACACATCAACTGTGACCACTATAACACCTGTATACACATCAACTGTGACCACTATAACACCTGTAGATACATCAACTGTGACCACTATAACACCTGTAGACACATCAACTGTGACCACTATAACACCTGTATACACATCAACTGTGACCACTATAACACCTGTAGACACATCAACAGTGACCACTATAACACCTGTAGATACATCAACTGTGACCACTATAACACCTGTATACACATCAACTGTGACCACTATAACACCTGTATACACATCAACTGTGACCACTATAACATCTGTATACACAACACTTGTAACCACAAATTTGGTTATGCATGTAGGTGATTTGGCTACAGGTGTTGAGCCACATGTGTTGTGGCTACAGGTGTTGAGCCACATGTGTTGTGGCTTCAGGCGTTAGTCAAGTGAGTAGGCAACAAATGATGTGACTACAGGTGTGTTTTAGTTGATTTATGTTCCGAACACACATATAACACTAATCCACTAATGTAAGATCTATCAGTTACCTTTATTATAAGCACGTGTACTAAAACGTTTTTGATTATGTGCACATTTTCTTAAAATTTAGCCACAGACTTTTATTCACGCATGTTTTAATTGTAATTATTGGGTGCGGGCGAAAATAGTTATAACTAAATTTGTAATAATGTTTGCCTAATCCCATGTTTATTGTTGATTGACAATAAATATGTTTAAATTAACTTCAATCCACTTGAAATAGGGCGTTCGATTCGATAGTTTTTTCAATCTTCTGTTTGGGATGGAGTTTGTCGTAAATGTTATCAATCTTTCAACACCTCAAATATCCTCTACATGTAAAGGTCTAGTCTAAGTCTTGTAGGTTTATAACTCACCAGGTCCATGTGCCCGAGTTAGTGAATATACTATAACATGTAGTGCTCAGGTCTGTGTAGTCCCCCGTGTCTGATGTAGCGAGCACTCTTACATGTACTATTATTACACGGAGGCCTTCACCGGATTTTTCACACCTTCAGCGGCCGTCGGGCGGTCAAGCACTGGAAACTGCGAGAAAATTGGCCATTTCAAATAAAAAGTGTGACTTCGTTTATTTTTCTGATATTTTGACCAAAAGTACCAAAAGCAGAATAAATATCCTTTAATTACATACACGTTGTAAGTCCTACGGCGAATAGGGCTGCCTCCACAACATATTACTATAAAAAATGAATGCTGTGTAATTAGTTTTGCCTACTTTCTCCTTGTATTTACCACATTATAGGTTCATGTGTACTGTTTCACGGTAGGACGAGGTTTTGTACGCTATATAAGGAGTCCCACACTTGCGTTGGTGGCTTCTTTAAGTGCACTTATTGATTTCTGACAAAAATGGCCATGAGTTTCTCAATCGAGTGTAAACCATACAACTTCACGATGAGTTTCCTTATCAATCGCTCCTACCTATAACACATCTTGTTCAATAGTGGCATGTTTGACTTCTTAGCATGCTGTGGAATGTCAAACACGCGTTCCTGTAAACCACGCCGAATGTCACACATGCGTTCCTGTAAACCATGTGAAATGTCACACATGCGTTCCTGTAAACCACATGGAATGCCACACACGTTCCTGTAAACCACGCCGAATGTCACACACGCGTTCATGTAAACTATGTGGAATGTCACACACGCGTTCATGTAAACTATGTGGAATGTCACACACGCGTTCCTGTAAACCATGTGGAATGTCACACACGCGTTCCTGTAAACCATGTGGAATGTCACACACGCGTTCCTGTAAACCATGTGGAATGTCACACACGCGTTCATGTAAACTATGTGGAATGTCACACACGCGTTCCTGTAAACCATGTGGAATGTCACACACGCGTTCCTGTAAACCATGTGGAATGTCACACACGCGTTCCTGTCATTAATGTAGCATGCGTGTCATTGATTTCCAGCTCAGAGTTTTTATTTTGTTCAGGGATCCAACCTTAGAAGATTGAAATGGCAGTGTTGTTTATACTCGTACAACAACTCTTGTAAATACTAGCAGCTTGGTGACATTTTGTATTGCTGGGGTCCCCTTACTTGTGTTTGCTGCCCCAATTGCATGATCGTAAGAGGCGACTCTTTCTGAAGTACTTCCTTCCTCCTAATGTCTTCCTTGACACTAAGTTCATCTCTGTGATAAAGACTTTGGTTTCTGTCCTGTGACCGAGTCATACCAGAGTCTAATATATAGCTGTTACTCTTACTTAACGCTCAGTAATTCGGGAGCGGGATGATTGGGTCGTCCGTGGTTAGTTTCGCGCGATCACAGACAAAACAGCATTTCACGCTTGTATCTCACACAGTCGACCATAGTTGTCGATAGGGCGTTAAAAAATACAAAACCAAACAAAATCTCAAGCCAACGTGGTCAAAAAAGTGGACAACTCAGAGCAGATAAAGGTCATTGTCCACATAAGATGTTTGGCATCATTGGCCGAATGAAATCAGGTCCCCCGGGGCCAGACTTTATGGCGTTGAATCTGTTTTTAAGGCCGATTCGAAGTTATACACTTGTACTTTAATTCTGCACGTACAATACGTCTTATCATTGGTTGACTATCGAGTGAGAGACCGAAAATTAAGTTTTTGTTTAGGTGACTTCTACCATAAAGTAAACGATATCTTTTTAAATATTGGTTTTTGGCGACTTCGGCCAATTATCAGCGGCTATCTTATACCGACTTGTTGAATTTGAATTGAGACTGAAATGACCCCTTCTCGGTGACTGGCGAGCGAATATTTGAAAACACGGCCTATGTTTGGTCAACGATAAACCTAATGCACCATAGATGAATCGTTGTAAAAAATTCGTGTTTAGTTGAAATGTTAAGGATTGAACTACATATAGATAATAGTTGAACTACATGTAGATAATAGTTGAACTACATATAGATAATAGTTGAACTACGTGTAGATAATAGTTGAACTACGTGTAGATAATAGTTGAACTACGTATAAATAATAGTTGAGGTACGTGTAGATAATAGTTGAACTACATGTAGATAATAGTTGAACTACATGTAGATAATAGTTGAACTACATATAGATAATAGTTGAACTACGTGTAGATAATAGTTGAACTACGTGTAGATAATAGTTGAACTAAATGTAGATAATAGTTGAACTACGTGTAGATAATAGTTGAACTACATATAGATAATAGTTGAACTACGTGTAGATAATAGTTGAACTACGTGTAGATAATAGTTGAACTAAATGTAGATAATAGTTGAACTACGTGTAGATAATAGTTGAACTACATATAGATAATAGTTGAACTACATATAGATAATAGTTGAACTACGTGTAGATAATAGTTGAACTACATATAGATAATAGTTGAACTACATATAGATAATAGTTGAACTACGTGTAGATAATAGTTGAACTACATATAGATAATAGTTGAACTACATATAGATAATAGTTGAACTACATATAGATAATAGTTGAACTACATGTAGATAATAGTTGAACTACGTGTAGATAATAGTTGAACTACATATAAGATAATAGTTGAACTACATATAGATAATAGTTGAACTACATGTAGATAATAGTTGAACTACGTGTAGATAATAGTTGAACTACATATAGATAATAGTTGAACTACATGTAGATAACAGTTGAACTACGTGTAGATAATAAGTGAACTACATGTAGATAATAGTTGAACTACATATAGATAATAGTTGAACTACATATAGATAATAGTTGAACTACGTGTAGATAATAGTTGAACTACATATAGATAATAGTTGAACTACATGTAGATAATAGTTGAACTACGTATAAATAATAGTTGAACTACATATAGATAATAGTTGAACTACGTGTAGATAATAGTTGAACTACATATAGATAATAGTTGAACTACATGTAGATAATAGTTGAACTACGTGTAGATAATAGTTGAACTACATGTAGATAATAGTTGAACTACATATAGATAATAGTTGAACTACGTATAAATAATAGTTGAACTACATATAGATAATAGTTGAACTACGTGTAGATAATAGTTGAACTACATGTAGATAATAGTTGAACTACATGTAGATAATAGTTGAACTACATATAGATAATAGTTGAACTACATGTAGATAATAGTTGAACTACATATAGATAATAGTTGAACTACATGTAGATAATAGTTGAAATTCATGTAGATAATAGTTGAACTACATATAGATAATAGTTGAACTACGTGTAGATAATAGTTGAACTACATATAGATAATAGTTGAACTACGTGTAGATAATAGTTGAACTACGTGTAGATAATAGTTGAACTACATATAGATAATAGTTGAGGTAGGTGTAGATAATAGTTGAACTACGTGTAGATAATAGTTGAACTACGTGTAGATAATAGTTGAACTACATATAGATAATAGTTGAACTACATGTAGATAAAAGTTGAACTACATGTAGATAATAGTTGAATTACGTGTAGATAATAGTTGAGGTAGGTGTAGATAATAGTTGAACTACATGTAGATAATAGTTGAACTACATGTAGATAATAGTTGAACTACATGTAGATAATAGTTGAGGTAGGTGTAGATAATAGTTGAACTACGTGTAGATAATAGTTGAACTAAATGTAGATAATAGTTGAACTACGTGTAGATAATAGTTGAGGTAGGTGTAGATAATAGTTGAACTACGTGTAGATAATAGTTGAACTACGTGTAGATAATAGTTGAACTACATATAGATAATAGTTGAACTACGTGTAGATAATAGTTGAACTACATATAGATAATAGTTGAACTACGTGTAGATAATAGTTGAGGTAGGTGTAGATAATAGTTGAACTACGTGTAGATAATAGTTGAGGTAGGTGTAGATAATAGTTGAACTACGTGTAGATAATAGTTGAACTACATGTAGATAATAGTTGAACTACATGTAGATAATAGTTGAGGTAGGTGTAGATAATAGTTGAACTACGTGTAGATAATAGTTGAACTACATGTAGATAATAGTTGAACTACATGTAGATAATAGTTGAGGTAGGTGTAGATAATAGTTGAACTACGTGTAGATAATAGTTGAACTACATGTAGATAATAGTTGAACTACATGTAGATAATAGTTGAACTACATGTAGATAATAGTTGAACTACATGTAGATAATAGTTGAGGTAGGTGTAGATAATAGTTGAACTACGTGTAGATAATAGTTGAACTACATGTAGATAATAGTTGAACTACATGTAGATAATAGTTGAACTACATGTAGATAATAGTTGAGGTAGGTGTAGATAATAGTTGAACTACGTGTAGATAAAAGTTGAACTACATGTAGATAATAGTTGAACTACATGTAGATAATAGTTGAGGTAGGTGTAGATAATAGTTGAACTACGTGTAGATAATAGTTGAACTACATGTAGATAATAGTTGAACTACATGTAGATAATAGTTGAACTACATGTAGATAATAGTTGAGGTAGGTGTAGATAATAGTTGAACTACGAGTAGATAATAGTTGAACTACATGTAGATAATAGTTGAACTACATGTAGATAATAGTTGAACTACATGTAGATAATAGTTGAGGTAGGTGTAGATAATAGTTGAACTACGTGTAGATAAAAGTTGAACTACATGTAGATAATAGTTGAACTACATGTAGATAATAGTTGAGGTAGGTGTAGATAATAGTTGAACTACGTGTAGATAATAGTTGAACTACATGTAGATAATAGTTGAACTACATGTAGATAATAGTTGAACTACATGTAGATAATAGTTGAGGTAGGTGTAGATAATAGTTGAACTACGAGTAGATAATAGTTGAACTACATGTAGATAATAGTTGAACTACATGTAGATAATAGTTGAACTACATGTAGATAATAGTTGAGGTAGGTGTAGATAATAGTTGAACTACGTGTAGATAATAGTTGAACTACATGTAGATAATAGTTGAACTACATGTAGATAATAGTTGAACTACATGTAGATAATAGTTGAACTACATATAGATAATAGTTGAGGTAGGTGTAGATAATAGTTGAACTACGTGTAGATAATAGTTGAACTAAATGTAGATAATAGTTGAACTACGTGTAGATAATAGTTGAACTACATGTAGATAATAGTTGAACTACATGTAGATAATAGTTGAACTACATGTAGATAATAGTTGAGGTAGGTGTAGATAATAGTTGAACTACATGTAGATAATAGTTGAACTACATGTAGATAATAGTTGAACTACATGTAGATAATAGTTGAGGTAGGTGTAGATAATAGTTGAACTACATGTAGATAATAGTTGAGCTACATGTAGATAATAGTTGAACTACATGTACAATGTAGATAATAGTCGAACATATTTTGTTACAATTTTATATTGACAACACAGGGATTGTATCATTCATTTGTACGGGTCACACATATTCAAGTAACTACATGTATGTGATCAATTGTTAACATGTTAACAGTTTTGTCGCTAAATCTAGACCAGTATAAATACAAATGATGCAGCTGATGATAAGATTTGTTACATTATAAACAACTAGATCTAACAGATATACATGTAAATATACAAAACATCTAATTCCTTCTAAATGACTATAGACTCGTCTGTAATCAATATGCCAATCAATGTTCAACACGACAGGTCACGTGTCATTCAGGCGACAAAGGTCACAGTAAGCACACGTATTTTTTTTTTGATTTTCTATTAATGAGATAAATTAGGCTAGGCGAGGAGTTTGTATGATGTGTGTGAAATGTGTATTTTTGTGTCATTGTTTTTGACAATGCTTTTTTTAAAACTCATCAGACAGTGTCTATGTCGCTGTGAAATACAGTTGTTGTAATTGTGTTGTTTACCCTATTGGGTTATATAGAAGAGAACCGTCGGATATATAGGCTCAATTCAATTCATTTCAATTTGAATTTTATTTACAGTCGGTACATATAACAAATCAACATTAGCTCCATTGAGCTATAAAAACCGACTCAACGTGGTATCGACGTTATCATGCCAAATCATATTGATATTGGTTACTATGGCCACGTATTCAACTGGTTAGAATTTGTTACGAAAACAAATCC
Organism: Pecten maximus; assembly: GCF_902652985.1. NCBI lineage: Eukaryota > Metazoa > Mollusca > Bivalvia > Pectinida > Pectinidae > Pecten > Pecten maximus. The sequence continues at coordinate 13,670,112 of NC_047018.1, read as the reverse complement.
ATTTTTCTGCATTCTGTATACATCAAGGCTATGGGTAGCAGGTGTATCGCGCTATTCAGTCCCCAATTTACGACCATGTTTTCGTAATGTCTCCTTATGGCACGTAATGTTTTTTATTCATCGGGGAAGCGAACATTATATCCGTAATACCACATAACGCAGTAATGAGCTCCATCAAAGCCGTCATCAATTTTTATACTCAATGTTGTTCTGTAGCCCGTTGGCATACATGTAAATTGATTTGAAAATCCCGTCTAAATCATCAACATATTCACGTTCTAAAATGGTGTCGTTACGTAACCATGGTTTCTGAGGTACACTTTGGTGTTTAGAGAAATGTGTTATCTGACTTGTTAGTCTGAAGAGAGGTAGTCATATCTGATCTAACCTTGCTAAACAATAATCTGGATATTATCTCTAAATCTAACACAATACGTACATTAAAGACCGTTAATACTTCACGCAAATCTGTAAGATAACACATTTGTATTGTATGGACCACATGCGTCTGAATAGCAGACTCCACTCTACTGTAACTATCTTCTTTCTCTATACATACATTTACTAACCAGATGCAGACATCTATGCACGGACATTCTAATTTCTTAGGTTTATATTACGTACACATTTATACATGTACTCAATGTCATGTGAATTGTGGAAACTGTCAGAGTATCATAGCAATTAAAATTAATTAACACAACCAGAAATTTCATAATCCCCCGAATGTGTAATGTAAGCCCACACAAATGTTGTCACAACACCAAATTGAACAGAGAACTGTCGCCATTGACAACCATACCTGTTGTCACAACGCCAACTTAACTAGAGAACTGTCGCCATTGATAACCATACCTGTTGTCACAACGCCAACTTAACTAGAGAACTGTCGCCATTGATAACCATACCTGTGTTGTCACAACGCCAACTTAACTAGAGAACTGTCGCCATTGATAACCATACCTGTTGTCACAACGCCAACTTAACTAGAGAACTGTCGTCATTGATAACCATACCTGTGTTGTCACAACGCCAACTTAACTAGAGAACTGTCGCCATTGATAACCATACCTGTTGTCACAACGCCAACTTAACTAGAGAACTGTCGTCATTGATAACCATACCAGCGCTGTCACAAAGCCAACTTAACTAGAGAACTGTCGCCATTGACAACCATACCTGTTGTCACAACGCCAACTTAACTAGAGAACTGTCGCCATTGATAACCATACCTGTTGTCACAACGCCAACTTAACTAGAGAACTGTCGCCATTGATAACCATACCTGTGCTGTCACAACGCCAACTTAACTAGAGAACTGTCGCCATTGATAACCATACCTGTTGTCACAACGCCAACTTAACTAGAGAACTGTCGTCATTGATAACCATACCTGTGTTGTCACAACGCCAACTTAACTAGAGAACTGTCGCCATTGATAACCATACCTGTTGTCACAACGCCAACTTAACTAGAGAACTGTCGTCATTGATAACCATACCAGCGCTGTCACAAAGCCAACTTAACTAGAGAACTGTCGTCATTGATAACCATACCTGTGTTGTCACACCGCCAACTTAACTAGAGAACTGTCTTCATTGATAACCATACCTGTTGTCACAACGCCAACTTAACTAGAGAACTGTCTTCATTGATAACCATGCCTGTTGTCACAACGCCAACTTAACTAGAGAACAGTCGTCATTGATAACCATACCTGTTGTCACAACGCCAACTTAACTAGAGAACTGTCGTCATTGATAACCATACCTGTTGTCACAACGCCAACAATTTTAACATGGAGAACTGTCGTCATTGATAACCATACCTGTGTTGTCACACCGCCAACTTAACTAAAGAACTGTCGCCATTGATAACTATACCAGTGTTGTTACACCGCCGACTTAAGTAGAGATATGTTGTCATTGATAACCATACCCGTTGTCACAACGCCAACTTAACTAGAGAACTGTCGTCATTGACAACCATACCTGTGTTGTCACACAGCCAACTTAACTAGAGAACTGTCGTAATTGATAACCATACCTGTTGTCACAACGCCAACTTAACTAGAGAACTGTCTTCATTGATAACCATACCTGTTGTCACAACGCCAACTTAACTAGAGAACTGTCGTCATTGATAACCATACCTGTTGTCACAACGCCAACTTAACTAGAGAACTGTCGTCATTGATAACCATACCTGTTGTCACACCGCCAACTTAACTAGAGGACTGTCGTCATTGATAACTATACCTGTTGTCACACCGCCAACTTAACTAGAGAACTGTCGCCATTGATAACCATACCTGTTGTCACACCGCCAACTTAACTAGAGAACTGTCGCCATTGATAACCATACCTGTTGTCACAACGCCAACTTAACTAGAGAACTGTCTTCATTGACAACCATACCTGTTGTCACAACGCCAACTTAACTAGAGAACTGTCGTCATTGATAACCATACCTGTGTTGTCACAACGCCAACTTAACTAGAGAACTGTCGTCATTGATAACCATACCTGTTGTCACAGCGCCAACTTAACTAGAGAACTGTCGTTATAGATAACCATACCTGTGTTGTCACACCGCCAACTTAACTAGAGAACTGTCGCCATTGATAACCATACCTGTTGTCACAACGCCAACTTAACTAGAGAACTGTCGTCATTGATAACCATACCTGTTGTCACAACGCCAACTTAACTAGAGAACTGTCGGTATTGATAACCATACCTGTGTTGTCACAACGCCAACTTAACTAGAGAACTGTCGTCATTGATAACCATACCTGTAGTCACACCGCCAACTTAACTAGAGAACTGTCGTCATTGATAACCATACCTGTTGTCACAACGCCAACTTAACTAGAGAACTGTCGGTATTGATAACCATACCTGTGTTGTCACAACGCCAACTTAACTAGAGAACTGTCGTCATTGATAACCATACCTGTTGTCACAACGCCAACTTAACTAGAGAACTGTCGCCATTGATAACCATACCTGTGTTGTCACAACGCCAACTTAACTAGAGAACTGTCGTCATTGATAACCATACCTGTGTTGTCACACCGCCAACTTAACTAGAGAACTGTCGCCATTGATAACCATACCTGTTGTCAGCATCGCACCGAAGTACTATTATCAAACCCCAAAATGAGCAGAGAATTGTTGTCTTCGATATCTCGCACTATATCAATTAAAAAGGAAGGACATACACTGAATGGTTCGTTTTTATTGTTTTTAATCAGCAAGTTTTTACCGTGCCATTCTCTGATTTCAATCCAGAAACCATTAAAGCTCCCGTGTCGATACGCCTGTCACATTCATTTTAGAACGAGTGGAGTCGGAGACAAATGTTTAATAGGTGTAACGACTGTCGGTTATATAAAGCAGGAAAAATTGACCTCAAGGCAGCTACATTGTCGGGAAAGGTGCTTAGTCACGTGATACATTTACAGGTATACCTGCTTATTTGTATAGTCAAAGAACAATGTCCTAGTGCATAGAGCATGAAAATTAGGAGGAAAACATTTATTGTTAGCATGTGGACCCACTCCTCCTGATCCTGCTGCACCTGTATACATTTATATAGTCCTAGGTTGACGATCGCGCGCGCGCTCTCTCCTTATGAAATATCGACTTTTCTGTGATTAATATGGTAGTTACAGGTGGTCAATAGTAAAGGTTAAAACATTTACCTCTCAATAACACACCTTTGCACACCTACAGTCTGTCGGCTAAATGGTAGTTACAACATACAACACCCGCATTCCTTATATATAACAAATATCACTGACCATCATGTCATTGCCACCCACATGTACAATGTCCCATCCAGTCACTAAGCTGCCTCCGGAGTATAAAACAGTATCGTGTCCATGACATTTTAAAACGATCCTCATCGTACAAGAAGTCTATCACACTTTTATAAGTAATCGATTTGAGAGCACGCCGAGTCTAGTACTGGTGTGCTGCCACCATTCTGATAACGGTCGGTACATATGTGATACTTCGTGATAACATCACACAATGACCTTGACCGAGACAGACAGATGGTCGTTGGGGGGAAATAGACCCACTAGTATATACACCAGTCGATATGTATATTGTAACAGTCGACACTTTACTCTCCAAATGTCCATTCTCATGAACATTCTGATAGAAATCTTTTCTGATAGGTACCAGCGGTACTTCAGTACACTGTTAATCATCTATCAATGATGTTACGGGGAGTAAATTTATATAGTTCTGAACATAAAAGGGAGATAACAATGTTTTGAGTCTTGGATATGTCTGCTTCAATAAAAATATACCCCCTCTACAGAACGATATGTCAGTCGTATGGACTAATAGGAATACCTGAGATTCAGTTTGATGTGTCAGTTCAGAGGAATGACAGTGTTTTACTATCAAACTGTCCGAGATGATGAACTACACTGCGTCTTGGACATCCTAAACTTGAAATCAAACTCTTCTACGTCTACAGAAAACGCGACCAACAGGGACATCCTACTTCTATGTCTGCAGACAACGTGACCAACAGGGACATTCTACTTCTATGTCTACAGACAACGTGACCAACAGGGACATCCTACTTCTATGTCTACAGACAACGTGACCAACAGGGACATCCTACTTCTTTGTCTACAGACAACGTGACCAACAGGGACATTCTACTTCTATGTCTACAGACAACGTGACCAACAGGGACATCCTACTTCTATGTCTACAGACAACGTGACCAACAGGGACATCCTACTTCTATGTCTACAGAAAACGTGACCAACAGGGACATCCTACTTTTATGTCTACAGACAACGTGACCAACAGGGACATCCTACTTCTTTGTCTACAGACAACGTGACCAACAGGGACATCCTACTTCTATGTCTACAGATAACGTGACCAACAGGGACATCCTACTTCTATGTCTACAGACAACGTGACCAACAGGGACATCATACTTCTATGTCTACAGACAACGTGACCAACAGTGACATCATACTTCTATGTCTACAGACAACGTGACCAACAGGGACATCCTACTTCTTTGTCTACAGACAACGTGACCAACAGGGACATCCTACTTCTTTGTCTACAGACAACGTGACCAACAGGGACATCCTACTTCTTTGTCTACAGACAACGTGACCAACAGGGACATCCTACTTCTATGTCTACAGACAACGTGACCAACAGGGACATCCTACTTCTATGTCTACAGACAACGTGACCAACATGGACATCCTACTTCTATGTCTACAGACAACGTGACCAACAGGGACGTCCTACTTCTATGTCTACAGACAACGTGACTAACAGGGACATCCTACTTCTATGTCTACAGACAACGTGACCATCAGGGACATCCTTCTTCTATGTCTACAGACAACGTGACCAACAGGGACATCCTACTTCTATGTCTACAGACAACGTGACCAACAGGGACATCCTACTTCTATGTCTACAGACAACGTGACCAACAGGGACATCCTACTTCTTTGTCTACAGACAACGTGACCAACAGGGACATCCTACTTCTTTGTCTACAGACAACGTGACCAACAGGGACATCCTACTTCTATGTCTACAGACAACGTGACCAACAGGGACATCCTACTTCTATGTCTGCAGACAACGTGACCAACAGGGACATCCTACTTCTATGTCTACAGACAACGTGACCAACAGTGACATCATACTTCTATGTCTACAGACAACGTGACCAACATGGACATCCTACTTCTTTGTCTACAGACAACGTGACCAACAGGGACATCCTACTTCTTTGTCTACAGACAACGTGACCAACAGGGACATCCTACTTCTATGTCTACAGACAACGTGACCAACAGGGACATCCTACTTCTATGTCTACAGAAAACGTGACCAACAGGGACATCCTAGTTTTATGTCTACAGACAACGTGACCAACAGGGACATCCTACTTCTATGTCTACAGACAACGTGACCAACAGGGACATCCTACTTCTATGTCTACAGACAACGTGACCAACATGGACATCCTACTTCTATGTCTACAGACAACGTGACCAACATGGACATCCTACTTCTATGTCTACAGACAACGTGACCAACAGGGACGTCCTACTTCTATGTCTACAGACAACGTGACCAACAGGGACATCCTACTTCTATGTCTACAGACAACGTGACCAACAGGGACATCCTAGTTTTATGTCTACAGACAACGTGACCAACAGGGACATCCTACTTCTATGTCTACAGACAACATGACCAACAGGGACATCCTAGTTTTATGTCTACAGACAACGTGACCAACAGGGACATCCTACTTCTATGTCTACAGACAACGTGACCAACATGGACATCCTACTTCTATGTCTACAGACAACGTGACCAACAGGGACGTCCTACTTCTATGTCTACAGACAACGTGACCAACAGGGACATCCTACTTCTATGTCTACAGACAACGTGACCAACAGGGACATCCTAGTTTTATGTCTACAGACAACGTGACCAACAGGGACATCCTACTTCTATGTCTACAGACAACATGACCAACAGGGACATCCTAGTTTTATGTCTACAGACAACGTGACCAACAGGGACATCCTACTTCTATGTCTACAGACAACATGACCAACAGGGACATCCTAGTTTTATGTCTACAGACAACGTGACCAACAGGGACATCCTACTTCTATGTCTACAGACAACGTGACCAACAGGGACATCCTACTTCTATGTCTACAGACAACGTGACCAACAGGGACATTCTACTTCTATGTCTACAGACAACGTGACCAACAGGGACATCCTACTTCTATGTCTACAGACAACGTGACCAACAGGGACATCCTACTTCTTTGTCTACAGACAACGTGACCAACAGGGACATCCTACTTCTATGTCTACAGACAACGTGACCAACAGGGACATCCTACTTCTATGTCTACAGACAACGTGACCAAAAGGGACATTCTACTTCTATGTCTACAGACAACGTGACCAACAGGGACATTCTACTTCTATGTCTACAGACAACGTGACCAACAGGGACATCCTACTTCTATGTCTACAGACAACATGACCAACAGGAACATCCTAGTTTTATGTCTACAGACAACGTGACCAACAGGGACATCCTAGTTTTATGTCTACAGACAACGTGACCAACAGGGACATCCTAGTTTTATGTCTACAATCAAACGTGCATATAAAAGTAAATACCATGGTTAACATGGAGAAGGGGTTCCAAAGGATACTACAAAACCTAGTCATCCATGGTTACCACAAATAAGAATTTCACGTGTGGATGCCCGACATTAACCTGGCCGTCAGATCCATAAAACTAAGATTCCAAAGTGATGACACCAAGCACGGGTTCTAATGGATACTATAAAATAGGGTGTTTGGAGGTTTCTAAGTGCTAAGTGAAAACAGGGGGTTTTAGGGATACAACAGAAAAATTAATTTCTTTAGAGATAAACTTAAAACAAAGGTTTAAGAACAAAGATTTTAGGGATACAATGAAAACAGAAATTTCTATGGATATCGTAAAAAGATATTCCCGTGGAAACATGTACCACAAATCGGAGGATCTGAGGGATACATATGTAACACGGATAAGAGATTAAAAAAACATGTGTTTCTCGAGATACAGCGAGAGAAAGGTTCCTAACAAGGTCGGCAAAACAGATGTTTCTACAGATGTCACCAAACAGACGTTTCTTTAGAGTGTCGGCAAAACAGATTCATAGAGATGTCATCAACCAAGGTCCTAATAAGGTCGGCAAAAAATTTTTCCTAGCGATGTCGTCAAACTAAGGTTCCTAACAAGGCCGACAAAAGAAATGTTTCTAATTGTGTCACCAATCATAGGTTCCTAAGAATGCCGAAAAAAACAAGATTCCTAGAGATGTCACCAAACAAACAAAAAAGTTCCCAAGAAAGCAGTCAAAAGAAAGATTGCTAGAGATGTCACCAAATACAGGTTTCTTTAGAATGTTGATCAAACAAGATTCCTAAAGATATCACTAAACAGACGTATCCTGTAATGTCGGCAAAACAAAGGTTCACAGTGATGTCATCAAACCTATGTTCCTCAGAATGTCGGCAAATAAAGGTTCATGAGAAGATGGCGAAAACAGGGGTTTCTATGGAAACCATTACATGCAATGTATGTTTTGTTCTTGCTTCAATGAATAATTATAGTTATGATTATTAGGACAAACCATTTCCAGAACGTTTAATAAGATAGTATTCTCAAATCAAATAAACACTATTTTACAATGGGTGATCCCGTTCCTTCTACCTCACCTACTTTAGGCCGGCAGTTCAATTACTTTACCTCTACATCTGCATCACTATATTCCAAAGATATTTAATTACCCAGATCAAAGTTTTATCTATCTGCTTCGAGCAGCATATGTCTTATAAAGTCATGTTTACTGTGCAGCTAGCAATATCCTAAACAACATGAATTTTGTTAATGATAAGTCAATGATTTCAAATCTGACAAAGAGTAGGCGTCTCTCACGGCAATCAGTTCCTGAGGTTGAGTCATAAACGCAACCAACTCTCGCGAGATAGCTCATCTCACGTTAATCAAACTCTCAAGACGACATTCTTTTAATCAAGTAAAGGGTTATATAACTTGGTGTTGGTGTTTTATTAGAAGTTCAACGAAATTAACTAAATGTAAAAAGCATGCTTATCTTTGTTAAACTCTCATGGGATAACCCGCTGATTACTACGACTTTGATGAACAAATTACCCTGTACGTCCAAGACGCACTGTCCGATTAGGGTCGCGTATCATTTACATTCATATTGCTTGACGACTTGATGACTTGCTAGGTTTACTGAGGAACTCGTAGTAAAATGAGTAGATATTCAGTCTACATTGTCACACCTGTTCACGCCTTACAGCATTAGATACCCTTTAATATGACCAGTTAGATTTTATATGTACAACTTAAATAAAATCTGCATATCAGGTAACGGTTCTGACAGTAATTATATTGATCGAAACTAATTTCTATTTTTTTTAAATTCAACATTCACTGATTTAACTTCTGTACTATGCATCGTCATTAGGGGACTTCCACCTACGTTTGAGCAGTGTGAAGATTAGTAGATAGATGATGATTAAAAAAAAAATTCCAAGCTAGACGATGTTGACGTATTAACGAAACCGTAATTCTAACTCAAACGGAAGAAAACGCGGACAACCAGCAACTCCAACTCGAGAAAGCAAGAGCTACATATTAACTGCAACTCGAGAAAACGAGGACAACATAGGAACCTCAACTCGAGAAAACGAGGACAACATAGGAACCCTAACTCGAGACAACGAGGACAACATAGGAACCCCAACTCGAGACAACGAGGACAACATAGGAACCCCAACTCGAGACAACGACGACAACATAGGAACCCCAACTCGAGACAACGACGACAACATAGGAACCCCAACTCGAGACAACGAGGACAACATAGGAACCCCAACTCGAGAAAACGAGGACAACATACATGTAGAAAAAAAGATATAGTCACATTGTGATTATCAAGTCCAATTGTGATGTTACTTAATCGACTCGCAAAGCAAAACTAGGCCAATTGTCGCGTCCTAGAAATGAGACTGGAGGTGGTGAAAATAGAAATACCAGTGGGCATCAACACAATACAATATTTCGACATAAGATCATGATTATCGCACCATCAGGTCAGGTTGTTTACGTCTACTATATGAGGCACACAGTTCACAACCAAGAGGTACATGTAGTATCACGATTTCGTTATCCCTGTTATGAATTTTCCCTTTCTTGATAACAATTATGCCTGCCTTGTCACAGTTGATTCGATAGACCATGGTTTATTAACGAATATCAAGATGTGAGTCAACTGCAGATTTACAACAAGAGACGATGACTGAGACTATATCTTATAGACAGTTTTTTTTTGGTTGATAAACTGTTCCCTTATGGGGTATTCTTTTTCTTTGCACGGTATGAATATCGATCGCTTTATTCAATGATAGTTTTGTTAATGTGGTGTCGTTGTCACTAATCCCATTCATCGCGTTCCAACGATCTTTGGTAACCTTTGGTTTCTTGAACATCATCAGATTCACCCAATACATATTAATTGATATTCATCAGGATAATCTTTTTTCCGATGTTATGAGGCACATATCTCGGGAGTCACGGGACAAACATTCTATGAACATGGTTGTTAATAGGACGTTAAACAAAATAAACAAAACTAAACCAAACATTCTATGACTTAATTTACTGTGTCATGTGGTGGACAATTCTATAACAAGTTTTACGGTTCCAATTAAGTGACAGACAATTCTATGACTAGTTTCCGGTGACACGTGACAGACAATTATATGACTAGTGTTACGGTTTCAAGAGAAAGACAATTCTTTGACTGGTTACGTGACATATACAATTCTATGACTAGTATTACAGTTTCTAGCGGTAGACAAATCTATGATTGGTTTCCAGTGTGAAGTAGACAATTCTATGTGAGCGATCAAGATGTCCCGGTCAGCCCTGCAGGACAAGGGATGGCCTATCAAGTGAACAGCCTATAAAAAATGGCTAAATCGACTTAACAGGGAAAGCGAAACGAGCACGTAGCAGATACCCGGTATTAACGCTGTCATGTGACAGACAATTATAGTTTCCGGTGACATGTGACAAACAGTTGCACATTATTTACTTAAGACCAGTTATTTGTATATAGTTTCTGTATATTTAAGACGCGCACTTATTGTGTAATCATTCTTAAAAATCAAATTCAATCCGAAAATGTTAAGATAATCGATCACCTCTGTACAGAGGTTCCAGGAACAGAGAATGATAAGGTAATGTTTTGTTTTACGGGGTTTAACGTCCTCGCACCAGACAGTGAATTAGAGTAAGGTACTTGCTATAGTCACGCGTAAACATATGCGTAAGTTACACATCGTGAGCTAAGTGGTGTGATCATGTTTTCCCCAGAGGCATGATCATTCCTCACAAAACATTCCGAGACGTTCTTGAGCATTCTAGTATTCCTAAATGAACATATATAGCCTCCCACAATGAACACACATATATATTATCATCCCCAATGAACATATATCACTCCCCAATGAACAGATACATTCCCCAATGAACAGATACCATTCCCCAATGAACAGATACCATTCCCCAATGAACATTTATCATTCCCCAATGAACAGATACCATTCCCCAATGAACATATATCATTCCCCAATGAACAGATACCATTCCCCAATGAACATATATCATTCCCCAATGAACAGATACCATTCCCCAATGAACATATATCATTCCCCGATGAACAGATACCATTCCCCAATGAACAGATACCATTCCCCAATGAACATATATCATTCCCCAATGAAAGATACCATTCCCCAATGAACAGATACCATTCCCCAATGAACAGATACCATTCCCCAATGAACAGATACCATTCCCCAATTAACAGATACAATTCCCCAATGAACAGATACCATTCCCCAATGAACAGATACCATTCCCCAATGAACATCGATAACATATCCTAATGAATATAAATTTCTAAATAAACATAGAATATGACCCTGATTTCGTCATTACAAATGTATATATAATTATTTAGCAACAATACTATATGGATAAGTCTAAATAGTTATCAAAGGAAGCAAATTCAATTGGAGGGTTGGTCACTGATTACCTGTTAAAAACCATTGGTACTAACGGGAGACAGATAACAAAACCCGGAACAAAAAGGATCCCTCACTGTATACTTGAGTATCAGCTAAATGTGTCTCTATGGTCGATAAACCAACAATACTCTTATCTCATCGGCGGCCATGACGTTTCGCACCCAGCCTCGCCCCTGTGCGACTTCTGATAAGAGAAATGTTCTGCGTCTGGGGACGAGTTTTACATCACCGTATCTATAGGAGATGGATAAGTGGACTCGACACCCGTTTTGACGTTAGCTTCCGTGTGTTGGTAAAAAAAAAAAAAAAAAAAAATCTCGTTGACAGCGAATCATACAAAGTATAAGAATTCATGGAAAGCCGGAGGTTCCCGGGGATAGGGGAAAGTCCTACCAGCAAGATCATAAGGATTTCATACACATAAACACACAAAATAAGGAAATAAATTGTAAATAAAGCAATTAATTCAGCACTGCCATTGTACGTTCCATTTCAATATTAATGCTGATCCAACAGCAATATTATGACAATAAAAATAGCACTATGCATTACAAAGATTACATAATAAAATGGACTCAATCTGCAGGGAAGGCTACACGTTGTACCTCCATGTAGTACACGAGTTAATTATATTCAATGAATGTAAGAACACGCTAAAATCTATATGAAAGCCTTATAAATCACCACAGATCGTCTCTAAGACTTTCGGTTTTTCTACAATGGAGTACTGTATGTGTTATACGGTAAATTATGTAAAATACCACAAAAAACGACACAATTCAATAATATTTGTTGATCTTAAATAAACACATAATCGAACAATATTGTTTATTTCGTTTAGATTTTTATGGAATTTTAATGCTACTGTCCATAAAATATGTCGAGAAACTGCGTCTTGAAGGAAAACCTATCTGAAATATACTGCAACAGATAATTAAACAAATCATACTTGCGAAGAATTATCACAATATCAATGAACAAAACGATTTTGACAGGACTTCTCCAAAAGGTGCATGCATACTAATTATACGTATGCGTTAAGTATTTACTGTTCAGTCTATAAAGACGACCAAAAACAAGTTTTCTTATCAATCTGACCTTCTATGGAGGTCCATCAAGGTGGTCATATCGTACTACGGAAGCCAGTTAGGGTCACGGTGAAAAAATATACTATGTCGAAATAACGACTTAGTATCTCGTAATAACGACTTAACTAAGTCGTTATTACGAGATACTAAGTCGTTATTACGAGATATTAAGTCGTTATTACGACATAGCTAAGTCGTTATTTTGAGCGCGCTCTTACTTGATTAATTCAGTTCTAGACAGGTGCCAACGTTCACAGTCGTATAGGGCAGACGGGAACACTTAATCCTTAATTACCTTTGCGACTGTTACAGGATTAAGATCCCTAGAATGAGCACCGGATCAAATCAGAGCCATGGTTCCACTTTTTAGCTTCTTACATGCATACTCAGTTCTGTCTGATGAATGCAGATACAATTCAAAACAACACCAACGTGCGTATTGTTTTCAATAACTGGTTGTGCTTTACCATATAAATACACATCTTTTACCAAAATAACAATTTTATCTTTATCAACAGAGTATGAAAATCTCTATTTACAACTATAACTTTCGCAAATTGTAACCATACCTTGTAAACCAACACTTGTGTAACTGATCGAACATACAAATGTATGTCATCCGCTTGTATCTTGGGAATATTAACCTTTGCATTAGTTACTATAGCTCCTTTTCCAGACGATTCGACATCATTTAGTAAATCGTTAATAAAAACCAGGTACATTTTAGCAGATAAGGACCCCCCGCCCCCCAACCCTTGTAAGATCCCTCTCTCCATAAGAACAGATGATGATTGATAACCCTTAAATGCGACATGACTTACAGAACCGGTATACATGCTGTTTAATATAGTCCAAATTTTACCTTGAAATCCTGTTTTGTACAGTTTGAGAAGTAATCCTTCATGCCAAAATGTATCAAAAAACTTTCTTGCTGTCAAATAACGCAACGAAAGAACCAGAGTCATTTTCTAGGTTATACATGTATCTCGCTCATTCCTGTAAATAAGAGTAAGCCTAGAAACTACAGAAGTTTTTCATATAAGCCGATTTCTGTCTGTTTGGACAAGTTTCTAAATCTAGTAACAAAATCCATTCTCAGAGACAAAACTGACTTGAATATTTAACAAAATAAATTCTACCTCTATAACTGTTTTGTGTCGCCTCTGGCTTTTCCATTACCCATGTACAAAGTTAAAATTGTTCCTCTTTTCCAGTTTTCGGGTATATGTTCATATTTTACAATTAAATTGAACAATTTGTTAATGACGTCTTATAGCCTACCACCTCCACACTTAATGTATCCATAGACCAGGCTATCATACCAACCAGCTTAACCTTTCTTCAGTGTCTTACATACTACCCGCATGTCGTCAGTGGTAAGCATTTCTAACAAAAAGATATCTTATTCTTGATTAGACATATCTTAAATTTCCTTTACCTTAATTAATACATCGTAATCAGAGTGTTCATCATACGACTCAAACGGTTCATTATTGAACAACTTACTAAAAACCACAAATTATCTACAATTTGTCTACGCAGTTGGTACCACTGTATTTCATATACGTTTGGCAACAGCCAGCATCGTTAGAAACATTTTAAAGAAGTTTCAAGAAGACATTTTGGTCAACGTATTTATCTTTTGGGGGGAACTGCTTTTGCTATATTGAAAGCATTATAATGCTTTATATACAATATACCTGTATCACGATGTTTGATGTACAATATACCTTTATCAAAATGTTCTATATACAATATACCTGTATCACGATGCTTTATATACAATATACCTGTATCACAATGTTTTATATACAATATACCTGTATCACAATGTTTGATGTACAATATACCTGTATCACGATGTTTTATATACAATATACCTGTATCACAATGTTTTATATACAATATACCTGTATCACGATGTTATATATACAATATACCTGTATCACAATGTTTGATGTACAATATACCTGTATCACGATGTTTTATATACAATATACCTGTATCACGATGTTTTATATACAATATACCTGTATCACGATGTTTTATATACAATATACCTGTATCACGATGGCTGTTGTACAATATACCTGTATCACGATGTTTTATATACAATATACCTGTATCACAATGTTTTATATACAATATACCTTTATCAAAATGTTTGATGTACAATATACCTGTATCACGATGTTTTATATACAATATACCTTTATCAAAATGTTTGATGTACAATATACCTGTATCACGATGTTTTATATACAATATACCTGTATCACGATGTTTTATATACAATATACCTGTATCACGATGTTTTATATACAATATACCTGTATCACGATGTTTTATATACAATATACCTGTATCACGATGTTTTATATACAATATACCTGTATCACGATGTTTTATATACAATATACCTGTATAGCATGAACGTATGTAGATTGTACGTTGGTCATTCTTATGCCCATTGACTTAAGTTAAAGATTATCTTATTTTCTCTGATAACATATTTATTATTGAACTGGCTACCACAAAACATGTTCCTGTCTTAAAATGTAATATATCTATATCGCCAGAAGATAATGATTTTACATGTCTTAAACTTATTCAACGTTTTACGATTATCGACTGCCCTGCAGGTAGGGCGTAAGAATTGTACCTGCTGCCCCCATTTCATGATCGTACTACAGAAACTCCCGGTAACAATGTACTACAGAAACTCCCCGATAACATTGTACTACAGAAACTCCCAAATAACATTGTACTACAGAAACTCCCAAATAACATTGTACTACAGAAACTCCCCGATAACATTGTACTACAGAAACTCCCTAATAACATTGTACTACAGAAACTCCCCGATAACAATACAATGTACTACAGAAACTCCCCGATAACATGGTACTACAGAAACTCCCCGATAACATCGTACTACAGAAACTCCCCGATAACAATACAATGTACTACAGAAACTCCCCGATAACATCGTACTACAGAAACTCCCCGATAACATGGTACTACAGAAACTCCCCGATAACAATGTACTACAGAACCTCTCCGATAACAATGTACTACAGAAACTCCCCAATAACATTGTACTACAGAAACTCCCCAATAACATTGTACTAAAGAAACTCCCCGATAATATTGTACTACAGAAACTCCCCAATAACATTGTACTACAGAAACTCCCCAATAACATTGTACTACAGAAACTCCCCGATAACATTGAACTACAGAAACGTCCCAATAACATCGTACTACAGAACCTCCCCAATAACATCGTACTACAGAAACTCCCCGATAACAATGTACTACAGAAACTCCACAATAACAATGTACTACAGAAACTCCACAATAACATTGTACTACAGAAACTCCCCGATAAGATTGTACTACAGAAACTCCCCGATAACATTGTACTACAGAAACTCCCCGATAACATTGTACTACAGAAACTCCCCAATAGCAATGTACTACAGAAACTCCCCAATACAATGTACTACAGAAACTCCCCAATAGCAATGTACTACAGAAACTCCCCAATACAATGTACTACAGAAATTCCCGATACCATTGAACTACAGAAACTCCCCAATAAAAATGTACTACAGAAACTCCCCAATAACATTGTACTACAGAAACTCCCCGATAACAATGTACTACAGAAACACCCCGGTAACAATGTACTACAGAAACTCCCCAATAACAATGTACTACAGAAACTCCCCGATAACAATGTACTACAGAAACTCCCCGATAACATTGTATTACAGAAACTCCCCGATAACAATACAATATCCTACAGAAACTCCCCGATAACAATGTACTACAGAAACTCGCCAATAACAATGTACTACAGAAACTCCCCCATAAAAATGTACTACAGGAACTCCCCGATAACATGGTACTACAGAAACTCTCCGATAACATTGTACTACAGAAACTCCCCGATAATAATAAACTACAGAAACCCCCCAATAACATTGTACTACAGAAACTCCCGATAACAATGTACTACAGAAACTCCCCGATAACAATTTATCTACAGAAACTCCCCGATAACAATGTACTACAGAAACTCCCCGATAACATTGTACTACAGAAACTCCCCGATAACATTGTACTACAGAAACTCCCCAATAATAATGTACTACAGAAACTCCCCGATAACAATGTACTACAGAAACTCCCCAATAGCAATGTACTACAGAAACTCCCCAATACAATGTACTACAGAAACTCCACGATAACATTGTACTACAGAAACTCCCCAATAACATTGTACTACAGAAACTCCCCGGTAACAATGTACTACAGAAACTCCCCGATAACATTGTACTACAGAAACTCCCCAATAACATCGTACTACAGAAACTCCCAGATAAAATTGTACTACAGAAACTTCCCAATAACATTGTACTACAGAAACTCCCCGGTAACAATGTACTACAGAAACTCCCCGGTAACAATGTACTACAGAAACTCCCCGATAACAATGTACTACAGAAACTCCCCGATAACATTGTACTACAGAAACTCCCCAATAACATCGTACTACAGAAACTCCCAGATAAAATTGTACTACAGAAACTCCCCAATAACAATGTACTACAGAAACTCCCCAATAACATCGTACTACAGAAACTCCCAGATAAAATTGTACTACAGAAACTCCCCAATAACATTGTACTACAGAAACTCCCCGATAAAATTGGACTACAGAAACTCCCCAATAACATCGTACTACAGAAACTCCCAGATAAAATTGGACTACAGAAACTCCCCGATAACATTGTACTACAGAAACTCCCCGATAACATTGTACTACAGAAACTCCACAATAACATTGTACTACAGAAACTCTCCGATAACATTGTACTACAGAAACTCCCCAATAACATTGTACTACAGAAACTCCACAATAACATTGTACTACAGAAACTCCCCAATAAAAATGTACTATAGAAACTCCACAATAACATTGTACTACAGAAATTCCACAATAACATTGTACTACAGAAATTCCACAATAATATTGTACTACGGAAACACGTGGTTATTATGTAAATATTTTATTTATACGTTAGAATGTAGTTTTTTTTTTTTTTTTAATTTACAGGTGGATTTCTGCAGTTGTTTTTTTATACGTAAGTATTTAGCATTGATATTATGAACACTTGGTTATTAATGGAACAATGGCACACGGTAAGTGCGGAGAACTTAAAGAACTTGTACTTTCCTGCATTATTAATATCAAAACCATAATGTATATATACCATATTTTTGTGAAAGCAATTTCTCTAAATTCAGTTGAAAATAGCTCATATCAGTGTTAATTAGATCCAGTGGAATCCCCATGGCGCAGTGAACTATCATATTTGTACATGTACTACTCGGCATTCAACCTTCAGCAATCTCCAAGGAGATTCAAATCCGATTTGGTGTTGAAACAAGCAATTAGAACCGCGAAATAAAAAGAAAAAAAAACCCCAAAAAACAGCGTTGATTTCATGTCTTAACCAACCTTTTGTCTGGAGTTACGTCTGTATCATTAAAGTTGAAATTTATATACAATGTAAAACATCAACACTCGTCTCTTCCTTATTAAACGTAGAGCGGTGATCGACGCTCTGTTAATCATGTGCTGAGGTAATCGACGTATCTTTTAATCACGTGGTGCCTTATTCAACGCGCCCGTTTATCACGTGGTGCGGTAATCGTTGCTTATGTTTATCACGTGGTTCGGTGATCGACACGTGTGAATATCACGTGGTGTGTTGGTCGACGCGTCTCTTAATCACGTGGTGTGGTGAACGACGTGTCTATTACTCATGTGGTACGGTGATATACGCGTCTGTTTTTCACGTGATTTGGGGATTTATGACATGCTTTACACCATACCATTGAAATTACAGTATTTTCTCTAATGAATAAATAAGTGTTCAGTGAACAACGATGATTTAGAGACCTGTTATCGCCAATTGATCCCCGTACATCAATTCACATAATGGAGCAAAAATGCAATGTTGAGAGTCCCGAAGCGGTTAAAAACAGGTGATACTTCCATCATTTTACAGCAGATTCCACACTACAGGCGTCAGTATTACACAATTAAACAACACAACTGTGATAATTTAAAAATCTGACGAGATTAAATCTTTTAATCAACGAGTCAGAAAATATTATTAAAATATTTTTTGCCATATAAACCATAGCGCGGGATATTTATGATTGCCACATGTGATGCCAGCGGCTCGTGTTATCTAGAGCTGTAGCATGCTCGTCAGCTTAAAATAACTTTGATTTTGAAATTACTTTCATAAAAGACATTTTCTTGAACGAGCTGTTTACTTTCAATCTAAGAAAAAAAAAACGCTACTTCCCGTTTTCTCAATTTTAAATTCTAAGAAATTGTCTCCTTAGAACGTCTTTTACAATACAGTTTGAAACATGATAACATGTTAGTACATGGTGATATTATATTCCCTCCAAATTCATTGTTCCTTTACTCTTAACACAACAAAATATATTGTTCCTCGCCCCTTAACACCACAGTATCCATTGTTCCTCACTCCTTAACACAACAAAATCTATTGTTCCTCGCCCCTTAACACAACAAAATATATTGTTCCTCACCCCTTAACACAACAAAATCTATTGTTCCTCACTCCTTAACACAACACAATCTAAAAAGAGAAAGTAGATTAACCCGGACTTGTATGACAAGTTCGTCGATTTGACCTAGACTTGTATGACTTGTGTCGTCGATTTGACCTAGACTTGTATGACTTGTGTCGTCGATTTGACCTAGATTTGTATGACGATTGTCGTCGATTTGAAATAGATTTGTATGACTTGTGTCGTCGATTTGACCTAGATTTGTATGACTTGTGTCGTCGATTTGACCTAGATTTCTATGACGATTGCCGTCGATTTGACAATGATTTCTATGACGGGTGTCGTCGATTTCACCTAGATTTGTATGACGGGTGTCGCCGTGACCTAGATTTGTATGACGAGTGTCGCCGTGACGTAGATTTGTATGACGGGTGTCGCCGTGACCTAGATTTTTATGACGAGTGTCGCCGTGACCTAGATTTGTATGACGGGGGTTTTACGATGAAGACGCTTACTCAGCCGGAACATCTGCTCTTTTACACTATAGTACTTTTACACTATAGTACTTTTACACTGTAGTACTTTTACACTAGTACTTTTACACTGTAGTACTTTTACACTGTAGTACTTTTACACTAGTACTTTTACACTGTAGTACTTTTACACTAGTACTTTTACACTGTAGTACTTTTACACTGTAGTACTTTTACACTATAGTACTTTTACACTATAGTACTTTTACACTGTAGTACTTTTACACTGTAGTACTTTTACACTAGTACTTTTACACTGTAGTACTTTTACACTGTAGTACTTTTACACTGTAGTACTTTTACACTATAGTACTTTTCATTGGTTCCTTACAAATCGAAATCATTGCTCACATTTTCACCTCGTTTTGTCGAGTTTAAAATTTGGTTTCGGTATGTTAGTATTCATTGTTGTTTCTGTGGTAAAGGCCATGGGTTCACTCCCAGACCACGAATAGCAAAGAAAGTGGTACGTGGTGCTCCCGGATCGACGCTCTTTACTGAATGGGAAAATACCGGGACCATATAAAAATGTAATTCATCAGGCGAGAATTATTTACGTCCTGACATTTCCATAAAATGACATGCCCTTATGTTCAAATAGCGCCAGCATAGGTCAAATCATATAACGTTCCTATAGGTGTACATTATCTCCATGTGAGGATAGCTATACATACCAGTACATAGGTATAACATCATACACATAGATACGAACTTCTAACAAAAAGTACAACAACAACAAAACAAACAAACAAAACAAACAAAAACTATGTAAGATGAGATATTTATGGAAGACGAATAGCCTATAGTGTGTTGTATCAACGTGCTTTACTTCCCACTGTCAGCACCACTTTTACCAGTACATGTATCGATTGTTACATTTAACTATCAATATGTAAAGCTAATAAACAGGTCCTGTTATCGTATGGTAAACCTGGTCTAAATTAGACATGGATCTTACCTACAATATCAAGACCATTGATACAGTGGCATGGTCTTCACTCAGAATATTAGGACCATTGATACAGAGGAATGGTCCTAACTCAGAATATTAGAACCATCGATACAGAATCAGGGTCCTAACTCATAATATTAGGACCTTTGATACAGAGAAATGGTCCTAACTCAGAATATTAGGACCATCGATACAGAGTTGTGGTCTGACTTATATAATACTTATACACTCTGACATACTCAATCACTCTCACACATGTACACTTATTGATATTCTATAGTAAAGATCTGTTCAGGTTACATAAGATCAATATTCGTTTTTAAAAACAGAAATATATCCAGTCAAACAAACTGTTTATTTTATATAAATAAAAACAAAATTCTTCCTTGTAATCAAAGAATGTGCTTTGTACATTTTAATGATCGAGTGAGATAAACTATTTGTATAGTATTTTGAATTGATCGCAAGGTATGAATATTTTGTACTAACCTTTAGTTTTAATTGATCGTGAGAGATAAAGGATTGGTTCTTACCTGTAATTTTAATTGATCGCAAGGTGTAAATGATTTGTACTTAAACGTAGCTTCCATTGATTATCAAAGATAAATGGTTTTAACTTACCTGTAGTTAACTTGTAGTCTTAATTGATCATGGGAGATAAGTGGTTTGTACTAAATTGTAGTTTTAATTGATCGTGGGAGATAAGTGATTTGTACTAAATTGTAGTTTTAATTGATCGTGGAAGATAAATGATTTGTACTTACCTGTAGTTGTCATTTATCATCAGAGATAAATGAAAATGATTTGTATTTACATGTAGTTTTGATTGATCGTGAGAGATAAGTTATTTCTACTTACATGTAGTTTTAATTGATCGCCAAAGTTAAATGGTTTGTACTAAATTGCAGTTTTAATTGATCGTTAGAGATAAATAATTGGTACTTACCTGTAGTTTTAATTGATCATGAGAGATAAGTGATTTGTACTTACCTGTAGGTTTAATTGACCGTGAGAGATAAATGATTTGTACTTACCTGTAGATTTAATTGACCCTGAGAGATAAGTGATTTGTACTTACCTGTAGATTTAATTGACCGTGAGAGATAAATGATTTGTACTTACCTGTAGATTTGATTGATTGTCAGAGATAAATGATTTGTACTTACCTGTAGTTTTCATTGATCGCCAGGGACCTCCTCCTGTGCTCGGATATAATCCGTAAGTTCTCTAGAAGCATTGCCTGGGTTTTATCAGGGTGTTTCATTCTGAATGACCAGCGGTCAATACACTATAATTATCATCCAGGCGAGTAAGCGCCGGTCAATATTTTTCCAAAAAATGCAGATTCCGTGTATGTCAGCCTCGGTACATCACAGTGGATATATACCAGCGAATACACCGAAGTGCGAGACAAAACTGATTTATACTTTTTTTTTCAAGTTTATCTTTCAGTAGTAGACTTTTCCAGATATTGCTCAGTGGTCATTGTTATCCTCTCGGTTGGGAAGCCGTTTTAGCAACTCCCTCTCACAATATAACAAACACATTGTTGTAAGTCGCATTTATCCCTAAAGGGCAAAGCTAAAATCTCATCGACCACAGAACAACATCATTACACGAATATGGTCAGTCGCTTAATGAACACGATATCACATCCTAACAAGTACAGCCAGCCAGTATCACCTTACTTGGAAGCTGGATGCTTGACCATTCAATACATAACTCACTAATGACTAAATAATATGTAAAGCTGAATAATTCCCTCGATTGGATAGGCACCGGTCAATCAGAAATGTCCATCCCAATCAGCAGTGGAGAGGAGCAGTGTGTGTGAGAAACTGCTCGGTAAGCCCCCTCGGCCTGCGTCTGCTGTTGACAATGATGATATAACGATGCTCTAGAGATTATGTAGATGCCAATGGCCAACGTGCTGTTCAATCACCGACAATATTGAAAAATACATTTTCATTACATTATTAAACTGAAATTCACACCAGAATAAATTTCAGGAAGGGATACGAAGAAAAGGTGCAGAGCCATTTGACTGTAATGCATAATCACAATACAGAAGCTATCATTTTGCTCTTTTAATCAATTCCACATGTTGCTGTAAGCGAACCTTATGTGTCTTGGCAATTTGAAGGAGGCCATTACATTAACAGTTGTTCTACTCGCCAGGGCGATGCCATATGTTTACGATGTACATGTAAGCTCAGAATACATACAATGTCACCACAGGGCATATTGGTTATCCGATGTCCACCTGGAGAAAGCAAGCCCACCTGCAATCAGTATACGCATATCGATCGGAGATTAAACACGACACGTCGTTTATATCATACGTGGGATATATTTTATAAAAACTGCTTCTTTCACTAAACTATTTTTTTCCGACAGGAAATCACGGTAACAGTCACAACATGTCCTGTCGTCTGCTTGTCCTGTTTGCTTTCTGCCGCCTTGTCACCAAATATCTTTCAACGTCGCCGTCCAATTTGTACGCTATCACAGCTCCAGATGAAACTCGCGCACTACGAATCAGCTCACGTGCCCTCACGTGACTGATTAGCATCTGCAACTATGGGACAATTGGATGAAAATGTCGTCTGCTTCAGTTATTTATTGAGCACCTGTGTAGATAAAATAGAACACGTTATTGATCTGCGGGGGGAGTCAAACGACTTAATACGTAACGTCTTACTCAATGTGTACGTTAATTATAAAAGAAGCAGAAATTATGTAACATTGTTTATACAACAGTAATGAAAAGATTACATAACGGATTCACATACAATAATATGAATGGAAAGAGACAAACAACCATAAGTACAAAGACTACTTTGGAAAATAATAAACAGGAACACATTACGATTACACTTAAAAATGTCGAATAAATTCAGTCTGTATAGCTATCGCAGAGATGTTAAGGACCCGAAACTGAAATAAAATAAAAACTAAACGAAAAAATGGGATAAAAATGACAACCGAACAGAAGTACAACAGCAAACTGTCCAGATACACAGTCATCACTAGAACATGACAACTAATTATCAGACAACTGATGCATCCTTTCAAATGCTGGGATGAACAGCTCAATGGTCACTACAATGTCAGCTATCCGTTGGTGTCTTTAATGTAACACAGCAACTGAATAACATGACTACCTAACATTACAGTTCGCTGTTTAAAATATCGTTTTCGGACTAGTGAAGCCGACATAATCGAATTTTAGTTAGATTGATTATTTAATTGGGTAATAAATAAATTATTTTATTGAGTTAGTTTGGTTTGGTTTAATTTGTTTAACGTCCTATTAACAGCTAAGGTCATTTAAGGACGACCTCCCGTGTTTGCGATATGCATGCGTGTGGTGAGTGCGTATGTGTGTTTTGGGAGGCTGCGGTATGTACGGGCTAGGCCGGAACTTTTGCCGATTTATAGTGCTACCTCACAGAAGCATACTGCCGAAGACACCCAGCAGGACACCCAACCCGGTCACATTATACTGAAAACGGGCCAACCAGTCGTCCCACTCCCAAAATGCTGAGCGCTAAGCAGGAGTAGCAACTACCTTTATTAATGACTCTGGTATGTCTCGGCCAGGGCCTTCCTCACAGGGGCGAACGCTCAACTGAAGACCAAAAGTGAGGCATTGTCAATGGAGACATTAGGATGAAGAAGAAAGTTGTTCAGAAAGAAGAAAAAAGAAAAGATCCCAAATTTAGTCGCCTCTTACGATCATGCAATTGGAGCAGGTACAATTCTTACGCCCTACCTGCAAGACAGTTATTGGGTTATGAATACATTATTTTATTAAGATCATTGGGTTATTAATACATTATTTTATTAAGATCATTGGGTTATGAATACATTATTTTATTAAGATTATTTTATTGGGTTTATGAATGCATAGTTTTATTAGGGTTATAAATACATTATTTGATTCTGGTTATAAATACATGGCTTTATTGGGGTCATAAATACATTGTTTCATTTGGATTATAAATACATTATTTGGATTATACATACATTCTTTGGATTATAAATACATTCTTTGGATTATAAATACATTATTTTGGGGGTTATAAATACATTGTTTGATTCGGATTATAGATAAATTGCTCTATTTAGGTTATAAATACATTGTATTACATAATCAAAGAGTTATAAATATATTTTATATTGTTTTATTTGAGTTATTATTACAATGTTTAATTTTGGTTATAAATACATTGTTTCCTTAGGATATTAATTGCATTGTTTTATTGGGGTTATAAATACATTGTTTCATTGTGGTTATAAATACATTGTTTTATTGGGGTTATAAATACATTGTTTTATTGGGGTTATAAATACATTGTTTTATTTGGGATAAAAATACATTGCTTCAAAGGGGTTATGAATATGTTGTCTTTTTGGGGTTATGAATAAATTGTTTTATTTGGGTTATAAATCATTGGGGTTATGAATACGTCGTCTTTTTGGGGTAATGGATACATTATTTTCTTGGGTTAACACATAATTTGATCAAGGTTATAAACAGTTGCTTTATTTGGGTTATAAATACATTGTTTATCGGGGTTTTAAACACATTGTTTTATTTGGGTTATAAATACATTGTTCTATTTGGGTTATAAATACATTGTTTTATTTGGCTTATAAATACATTGTTCTATTTTGGTTATAAATACATTGTTTTTGGGGTTATACATATCTTGTTTTATTTATGTTATGAATACATTGTTTAATAGGGGTTAGCAATATGTTGTCCTTTTGGGGTTATGAATACATTATTTTATTTTTAGGTTAAAACACAAAGTTTTGTTGGGGTTATCAATATATTGTTGGTTTTTTTTTTTTTTGGGGGGGGGGGGGGGGGGTAATAAATACATTATTTTATTAGATTGAAAAGACATTGTTGTATTTGAAGCATTGATACCTTGTATTATTTAGGTTATAAATACATGGTATTTTTTATTGGGGTTATACATACATTATTTTTGGAGTTATAAATACATCGTTATATTAGGGTCATGAATACATTGTTTCATTTGGATTATGAATATACTTTTTTTTTTTTTGCGATTATAAATATATTATTTTCTTTTGGGTAATAAATACTAGTACACTGTTTTATTTTGGTAATAAATGCATTGAATTATTTGAGTAATTTATACATTTTTTTACATACACTGTTTCATTTGGGTTATGAATACAATGGTTTATTAGAGTTATAAAAAAAATGTTTTATTTGTGTTATTTATACATTGTTTTATTTGAGTTATAAATACATTGTTTTATTTGAGTTATAAATACATTGTTTTATTTGAGTTATAAATACATTGTTTTATTTGAGTTATAAATACATCGTTTTATTTGTGTTATTTATACATTGTTTTATTTGAGTTATAAATACATTGTTTTATTTGAGTTATAAATATATTGTTTTATTTGAGTTATAAATACATTGTTTTATTTGAGTTATAAATACATTGTTTTATTTGTGTTATTTATACATTGTTTTATTTGAGTTATAAATACATTGTTTTATTTGAGTTATAAATACATTGTTTTATTTGAGTTATAAAACACATTGTTTTATTTGGGTTATAGATACATTGTTTTATTGGGGTTATAAAAACATTGTTTTATTATGATATAGATACATTGTTTTATTTGAGTTATAAACACATTGTTTTATTTGAATTATAAACACATTGTTTTATTGGGGTTATATTTAGAGGTTAATACATTTATTTGTTACACAACAGTGGGCTGTTATTTGATCACCATCGGAGACAGATGGGCTTTGTTTCAGAACGTGTCCACTTTCACTTAGAAGAATTCTAATTTTTCAGCTTTGTCATAACAATTTTTCTTACTCTTTGATGGCACCAATTGACATTTTGCAAATGCTCCTATCACGCAATCGGTATGTGATTAAATCCATCCAGGTTTTCAGTAAATGCACATCTGTTTAGTTTAATAGGTCAAACAAATCGATGTAGCGGATGTTGAAACACTTGGACAGGAGGAGGTATTTCTATATAAGGCATACTATCAGTACGTGTCAGTAGTTGTGTCGACATGGCACCAGTAGGTGTGTAAATTATAACCACAGTGTACATGTGTGTAGAGCAAACAAGACACGACTTTGGAGAGTAATGTCTGTCTATCTGAACAAGTGGCTACTCTAGTTGTTAGAGAGCAATGTCTGTCCATCTGAACAAGTGGCTACTCTAGTTGTTAGAGAGTAATGTCTGTCTATCTGAACAAGTGACTACTCTAGTTGTTAGAGAGCAATGTCTGTCCATCTGAACAACAGTCAATACTCTAGTTGTTAGAGAGTAATGTCTGTCTATCTGAACAAGTGACTACTCTAGTTGTTAGAGAGTAATGTCTGTCTATCTGAACAAGTGACTACTCTAGTTGTTAGAGAGCAATGTCTGTCCATCTGAACAACAGTCAATACTCTAGTTGTTAGAGAGTAATGTCTGTCTATCTGAACAAGTGACTACTCTAGTTGTTAGAGAGTAATGTCTGTCTATCTGAACAAGTGGCTACTCTAGTTGTTAGAGAGCAATGTCTGTCCATCTGAACAAGTGGCTACTCTAGTTGTTAGAGAGTAATGTCTGTCTATCTGAACAAGTGACTACTCTAGTTGTTAGAGAGTAATGTCTGTCTATCTGAACAAGTGACTACTCTAGTTGTTAGAGAGCAATGTCTGTCCATCTGAACAACAGTCAATACTCTAGTTGTTAGAGAGTAATGTCTGTCTATCTGAACAACAGTCATGACTGTTAGCATGTAACTCCATGACTTGTCAACAAGTCATAAAGAATAGTACAGACATTTTATGAGCATATTGCAATACATTGGTTTGATCAAATATGATAAAGGTTAACTTGTAAAAATATAATAATATGGTTTTCCCACAAACACAATCAGTTGAACATATCATTTTACATTTGAATATGATGTTAGGGCACAGTCTCCAACAGAGCCTGTGAAAACTACCTGATTAAAACGCTCGGTATTGATAACAATAAAACAAGATTGTATTCATTTCCACGATTATTACACAGCACAGGAATATCTTCTAGCGGTGTTATGGAAGGTCCATGGAGACTCGAGGGTAGGTGTAAGTATGGAGGGTAGGTGTGGAGGTAGGGATGGAAGATAAGTATTGAGGTAGGTTGGTTTGATTTGTTTAACGTCCTATCAACAGCTAAGGTCAACTAAGGACGGCCTTCCCGTGCATGCAATATACATGCGTGTGATGTTGCATATGGGAGGGAGGGGGGTATGTTTGTGTGAATACA
This sequence comes from Pecten maximus, assembly GCF_902652985.1. Lineage (NCBI taxonomy): Eukaryota > Metazoa > Mollusca > Bivalvia > Pectinida > Pectinidae > Pecten > Pecten maximus. Next base: position 13,641,870 of record NC_047018.1, on the reverse strand, counting down.
CCTGACAGGACACACCACCCGGTCACATTATACTAACAACGGGCGAACCAGTCGTCCCACTCCTAATGTGCTGAGCGCTAAGCAGGAGTAGAAACTACCACTTTTAAAGACTCTGGTATGTCTCGGTCAGGGGACAGAACCCAAATCCTTCCTCACAGGGACAAACGCTCAATTCAAGGTCAAAAGTGAGGCATTGTCAAGGTAGACATAAGGAAGAAGAAAGCTAGTAAGAAAGAAAAGAAAAGATAAGTTCCCAAATTAAGTCGCCTCTTACGATCATGCAATGGGCATGGAGAGTAGGTGTGGGGAGTAGGCATGTAGGGTAGGTGTATGGAGTAGGTATGGAGGGTAGGTGTAGGTATGGAGGGTAGGTGTAGGGAGTAGGTATGTATAGGGTAGGTGTAGGGAGTAGGTATGTATAGGGTAGGTGTAGGGAGTAGGTATGGAGGGTAGAATGGAGGGTTGGTGTGGAATGTAGGTGTATTTATGAAGGACTTGAAGTCCTGACAGTATTCTGGATCATATAAGGTCAGGAATAAAGGAAACACGAATGGAAGAGAACAAAGCAGTGAAAGTTATATCAGACAAGAACGTAAAGAAGCAGATGAAGATTCCGAGTGCTAATTGAAATCAAATCGACACCTACGATGGTCCGTTAGCAGAAAACCTCGATTATGTCGGGCCACTGTGTCACCTCCAACAAGGTACAGTGTGAAACAGCAGGTCTTAATGCCTGCCCAATGACCCCTAAGCCCCCCCCCATCACATTCGAAAAAATACCGCGCTGCGAAAAAAAGAAAGAAAGAAAGGCAACGCGAGGATGTAGTCAAAATGACAATTATGCAAATTCATCGTTCATACTATGTCCTCATTACGCTCCAACAAAGTTCTTACTGCGTCAATATTCCTACTTATTCCTAGTCTCCTTGCTTCTTTACTGAATCATGTCAGGGCACCTCATACGGTCAAATCATATTGACAACCGGCGAATCAGTCGCTCCACTCCAAAAATGCTGAGCGTAAAGCAAAAGTAGCAACTACCATTTTTGGACTCTGGTTTGTCAGGGAACGAACGAAAGCCTTCAACACAGGGGCGAACGCTTAATGACAGGCCAAAAGTGAGACAGTGTCTTGGGAGACGTTAAGAAGAAACAAAAGTCGTAGTGAGAATGAACTTACGACCCGAACGGAATACAATCCCTCGAGTCTGCGCTATGCTTCTACTGTGTGAATGAAGTAAAGTTTATTTAATTCATATCGTCGTCAATGCCGTCCTTTATTTACGCCCTAACTTGTTGTTTTACTGAGTCCTGATTTGGAGCATATTCTAAACATAGGCAATCTGAGGACCTACACTTGTATATAGGGTCGGACATTTAGTCGCCTTCTACGATCAACAAAAAGACTATCTGAGGACCGTTTTAGCAGACTGGTTCCCTCCTCAATTACCTCCCTTGTGTTACTACCAAGAGGACTGGCAGCGAGTAACCATCTTGAGCAGGAATTCTTACTCCGTGTGATCACCTTTATTGTTCAGGCCTATGTTATCATGGAGATAGTTACTTCCGCTGAAGCAGCAAGCATACATAGCCTATTGCCATCTTCATAAGCACGTTGGAAAGTATTTGCCTGAAATCATTTAAAAAAGCAAAACTATTATGTTGTTTGTTATGGTACTGACCAATGAAAAATCAATAGGGTTACCCATGGCCACTACCAGTTCTTTGTGAACAGAGCGCTGTCCTAGAGAGTAGGTCCTAGAGAACTAAGGAAGGTAACCTGACTAGACGCCATAACAAACAGATGTAATCTTAGAATCTGTCCAGAGCCTCACATTTAGCCGCCTCATACGACCCACACAAAAATGATATCCGAGAACCTATCCAGGGCCCCACATTTAGTCGCCTCATACGACCAACACAAAAAGGATATCCGAGAACCAATCATGGGCCCCACATTAAGTCGCCTCATACCAACCAACACTAAAAGGATATCCGAGAACCAATCATGGGCCCAAAATTTAGTCGCCTCAAACGACCAATACAAAAAGGATATACGAGAACTTGACCAGGGCCCCACATTTAGTCGCCTCATACGACCCACACAAGAACCAATCATGGGCCCAAAATTTAGTCGCCTCATACGACCAACACAAAAACGATATACGAGAACCTGTTCCGGGCCCCACATTTAGTCGCCTCATGCGATATACAAACAGGCTATCTTTATCGCCCATCCAGGATCCTGCGTATAGTGACCGCATGCGATCAACATACGAAGGGCTGCTCAAGGGTACTGACATAAAAACAAAATCAAAATCGTCTGAATTAGGACAAAATGTGAACAAGATGATACATTTGCATGTCTACTCCCGAAAAAGTAGAAATACAAATAGACCAGATGCTCGTCTTCTGCTCTATTGATGTCACCAGTCATTCACGTGACTAAGTCAACAACTTCGATATAGGGTGGTGGCAGCGGAACCGCTTGGCTTATCAACAAGCATCCACCACGTCTGACTTTATATAGTACAGGACAGAACGTTACATTTTCTTAACTTCAACTGTCTCCTTGTTCATCTCGACTTTTTTCATGTTTCGCAATTTAATGTTATGATTACAATGTACGGTTTCGTTCACACGCTTGGGTTTCTCCTGTTTTATACGGAGAAATACCAATCAGATGAGGTCTTTAGTGAAAATAACAATTGATCAAGAACAATTAGTATATCACAGCATTAACTACATGTGTAAGCAAGAAATAGTTTCTTCCAATGGTTCGCCCGACATGTGCCGAATCTGTTCTGGCATGGAGTTTATGTGCAGCGGATGCAACAGAGGTATTACACTTGATGTAAGTAGGAAATAGTTATTAAATTAATTATACAACACACGGACGGATACTGCCTATAACACTGGGAGTCAATAACTGAAGTTTGAAGTTTGCTGAATACATTTTTAACCAATTTAGAATTAGACATGTTTCCAAAAACTTATGAACAATCTAACGATAAAGATGATTCATTAAGAAAACCCCCCAAAAAACAACCCCTGGTAGCAGTACGAAGCGAGCTGAAGTATAATAAGAATATTTGTGCAATTATTTTATTTGGTGCACTACATATGGCATGTTTATACACACGTCGATCATAATTGACTAGACAACAAAGGAAACGTAAACCCTTCTGAACTGGCGCATCTTCCGTCATGGAATGAAGTCGGTACTTTACCCCCTTCGCCCTGTTTTTATTTAACACAAAAACCTAGTTCAATTTTACTATATTTGTACATGATCAACTAAATCATATTCCACCTAACTTACGTGAATGTAAGTAATTCTTCAATATCCATATTTAATACTAATGAGTATATACTTCATTATATAGTACTAGGATGGGTCACTTCTAAAATAAAAGAAAGAAAAAAAATAGTCGTGACTGTAGTGGTTAGAGACTATCTGAACAACATGCCTTACTGTAGTGGTTAGGGAGTATCGTCTGTCTATCTTAACAACATTCCTTACTGTAGTGGTTAGAGTATTGTCTCTCTATCTGAACAACATTTCTTACTGTAGTGGTTAGAGACTATCTGAACAACATGCCTTACTATAGTGGTTGGAGACTATCTGAACAACATTTCTTACTGTAGTGGTTAGAGACTATCTGAACAACATTCCTTACTATAGTGGTTAGAGACTATCTGAACAACATTCCTTACTATAGTGGTTAGAGACTATCTGAACAACATTTCTTACTGTAGTGGTTAGAGACTATCTGAACAACATTCCTTACTGTAGTGGTTAGAGACTATCTGAACAACATTCCTTACTATACTGGTTATAGATTATGGTCTGTCTATCTGAACAACATTCCTTACTGTAGTGGTTAGGGAGTATCGTCTGTCTATCTGAACAACTATCCTTACTGTAGTGGTTAGGGAGTATTGTCTGTCTATCTGAACAACATTCCTTACTGTAGTGGTTATATATTATCGTCTGTCTATCTGAACAACATTCCTTACTGTAGTGGTGATAGATTATCGTCTGTCTATCTGAACAACATTCCTTACTGTAGTGGTTATATATTATCATCTGTCTATCGGAACAACATTCCTTACTGTAGTGGTTAGGGAGTATCGTCTGTCTATCTGAACAACATTCCTTACTGTAGTGGTTAGGGAGTATCGTCTGTCTATCTGAACAACATTCCTTACTGTAGTGGTTAGGGAGTATCGTCTGTCTATCTGAACAACATTCCTTACTGTAGTGGTTATATATTATCGTCTGTCTATCTGAACAACATTCCTTACTGTAGTGGTTAGGGAGTATCGTCTGTCTATCTGAACAACATTCCTTACTGTAGTGGTTATATATTATCGTCTGTCTATCTGAACAACATTCCTTACTGTAGTGGTTATATATTATCGTCTGTCTATCTGAACAACATTCTTTACTGTAGTGGTTAGAGACTATCTGAACAACATTCCTTACTGTAGTGGTTAGAGACTATCTGAACAACATTCCTTACTGTAGTGGTTAGAGAGTATCGTCTGTCTATCTGAACAACATTCCTTACTGTAGTGGTTATATATTATCGTCTGTCTATCTGAACAACATTCCTTACTGTAGTGGTTAGGGAGTATCGTCTGTCTATCTGAACAACATTCCTTACTGTAGTGGTGATAGATTATCGTCTGTCTATCTGAACAACATTCCTTACTGTAGTGGTTATATATTATCGTCTGTCTATCTGAACAACATTCCTTACTGTAGTGGTTATAGAGTATTGTCTGTCTATCTGAACAACATTCTTTACTGTAGTGGTTATATATTATCGTCTGTCTATCTGAACAACATTCCTTACTGTAGTGGTTATAGAGTATTGTCTGTCTATCTGAACAACATTCCTTACTGTAGTGGTTAGGGAGTATTGTCTGTCTATCTGAACAACATTCCTTACTGTAGTGGTTATATATTATCGTCTGTCTATCTGTACAACATTCCTTACTGTAGTGGTTAGGGAGTATCGCCTGTCTATCTGAACAACATTCCTTACTGTAGTGGTTAGGGAGTATTGTCTGTCTATCTGAACAACATTCCTTACTGTAGTGGTTAGGGAGTATCGTCTGTCTATCTGAACAACATTCCTTACTGTAGTGGTTAGGGAGTATCGCCTGTCTATCTGAACAACATTCCTTACTGTAGTGGTTAGGGAGTATCGTCTGTCTATCTGAACAACATTCCTTACTGTAGTGGTTAGAGACTATCTGAACAACATTCCTTACTGTAGTGGTTATATATTATCGTCTGTCTATCTGAACAACATTCCTTACTGTAGTGGTTATAGATTATCGCCTGTCTATCTGAACAACATTCCTTACTGTAGTGGTTAGGGAGTATCGCCTGTCTATCTGAACAACATTCCTTACTGTAGTGGTTAGGGAGTATCGTCCGTCTATCTGAACAACATTCCTTACTGTAGTGGTTAGAGACTATCTGAACAACATTCCTTACTGTAGTGGTTATATATTATCGTCTGTCTATCTGAACAACATTCCTTACTGTAGTGGTTATAGATTATCGCCTGTCTATCTGAACAACATTCCTTACTGTAGTGGTTAGGGAGTATCGCCTGTCTATCTGAACAACATTCCTTACTGTAGTGGTTAGGGAGTATCGTCTGTCTATCTGAACAACATTCCTTACTGTAGTGGTAAGAGACTATCTGAACAACATTCCTTACTGTAGTGGTTATATATTATCGTCTGTCTATCTGAACAACATTCCTTACTGTAGTGGTTATAGATTATCGCCTGTCTATCTGAACAACATTCCTTACTGTAGTGGTTAGAGACTATCTGAACAACATTCCTTACTGTAGTGGTTATAGATTATCGTCTGTCTATCTGAACAACATTCCTTACTGTAGTGGTTATATATTATCGTCTGTCTATCTGAACAACATTCCTTACTGTAGTGGTTATAGATTATCGCCTGTCTATCTGAACAACATTCCTTACTGTAGTGGTTAGGGAGTATCGTCTGTCTATCTGAACAACATTCCTTACTGTAGTGGTTATATATTATCGTCTGTCTATCTGAACAACATTCCTTACTGTAGTGGTTAGAGACTATTCTCTGTCTATCTGAACAACATTCCTTACTGTAGTGGTTAGGGAGTATCGTCTGTCTATCTGAACAACATTCCTTACTGTAGTGGTTATAGATTATCGTCTGTCTATCTGAACAACATTCCTTACTGTAGTGGTTATAGAGTATCGTCTGTCTATCTGAACCAAATTCCTTACTGTAGTGGTTATATATTATCGTCTGTCTATCTGAACAACATTCCTTACTGTAGTGGTTATATATTATCGTCTGTCTATCTGAACAACATTCCTTACTGTAGTGGTTAGAGACTATTCTCTGTCTATCTGAACAACATTCCTTACTGTAGTGATTAGAGATTATCGTCTGTCTATCTGAACAACATTCCTTACTGTAGTGGTTAGAGAGTATCGTCTGTCTATCTGAACAACATTCCTTACTGTAGTGGTTAGGGAGTATCGTCTGTCTATCTGAACAACATTCCTTACTGTAGTGGTTATATATTATCGTCTGTCTATCTGAACAACATTCCTTACTGTAGTGGTTAGAGACTATCTGATCAACATTCCTTACTGTAGTGGTTAGAGAGTATTCTCTGTCTATCTGAACAACATTCCTTACTGTAGTGGTTAGAGACTATCTGAACAACATTCCTTACTGTAGTGGTTATATATTATCGTCTGTCTATCTGAACAACATTCCTTACTGTAGTGGTTATAGATTATCGCCTGTCTATCTGAACAACATTCCTTACTGTAGTGGTTAGAGACTATCTGAACAACATTCCTTACTGTAGTGGTTATAGATTATCGTCTGTCTATCTGAACAACATTCCTTACTGTAGTGGTTATATATTATCGTCTGTCTATCTGAACAACATTCCTTACTGTAGTGGTTATATATTATCGTCTGTCTATCTGAACAACATTCCTTACTGTAGTGGTTATAGATTATCGTCTGTCTATCTGAACAACATTCCTTACTGTAGTGGTTAGGGAGTATTGTCTGTCTATCTGAACAACATTCCTTACTGTAGTGGTTAGGGAGTATCGTGTCACTTCTACGAAAAACAACAAAAAACAACTGTTTATTTCCAGAAATAGCTGACTCTCTTTTTATAACGTTTTTTTGTTCTGTTGTTGATCATTTTTCAGCTTTTCCTGACATCCTGCTGAAACTAGCGTAAGGGTGACAAACCTCCGTTGCTCCAGTAAACGGTCTCTGTATTGAATACAAAAGAGGTTCTCTCTTTTAGGGATCCCCTTCGTACTGTTTCTGGCGTCCTGCTTTCATCACCGGTTTCCTCACAGGCTCAATGACAAAGACCGCTCCAGACAGCTACGACGGCGTCTGTACCAATAATAGCTTTATGTTCCCCGACAATAGACAGGTACTGTACTGCTTGATTGTTATGTTCGTCCACAATTCAATTTACCTTGTACTGAATATATATACATGTACATGCTGCAAAGTTATAAATACATACTGCAGGGGTTAAATGGATTTTTAAATTATGCTACTACAGAATCATCGGTTATACATGTATACCGAAATATACCTAAAAAGCATTTATACCCAAATACGAGGGATGATTGATATGTTGTGAGCCTCGTATTGAAGAGGTATTCAAGGATGTTCTTTTAAAGTCCCACTTTTCTCCGACTTTATAGGACCGTGTACCCAAGGACTGGTTTCATTTTGTTAATTTATATCGACGAGATAGTTCTCTAAATAAAGAAGAAAATCGGCTTTTGCTGACGTCATACCTGCAGTGGATGACTTTCTGAACAGTAAAGAAAAGGAGTTCTGTAAAAGTGGCATTGAGGCCTTTAAACACCGAACACTGAAGTCATTATGTTGAAAAATAATACAATATATCCGGCAAAATTCAAATCCTTCAATATGAAGCTGACAATATATATGAATCAGCCCTCGTATCATCATTTATACTTATATACCATTGTTTATAACAAAACTTCATGCCATTGTCAGTATATGGTGACCTGGTGAGATGTTATAGGCGTCTACAGTAGAATGTCTCAGTGATGTACCACTACAAGGTCGACATCAGTCCCGCGCTGTCACAAGGAGACAAACATATCGCACCTCCCAAAACACATATTCACCATACATTTGCATCTTGCTTCCATGAGAGGCAGTCCTTAAATGACCAAAGCTGTTGGCAGGACGTTTAACAATGCAAAACTAAACCAAACCAATCCAAATATCATTATTCATACCGGAATATCACCAATCTCTGTCGTGACATCTGGTCTCACTTTCAGCCTTGTTTTCATTTGTCTCTCTTTGCAAATCTGTATTAATTCGTTTTTTATTCCGCCCTCAGTTTATCGATTTTGAGTTAGAATTATTGTTTCGCTATTATGTCGGTATTCTCTTTGTTATGTATGACTTCCCTTATTTACCATAGTAATGCTGTTACTGCCGGTGTTACTGTTTTTTTCTAAAACCAATTGAAGGTTATAGAATCTCCGATTTATTCATTTGATAATAAAACATGTTAAACTATTTGTTTTTAACTTTAGTTTAGTGACACATCCATTACCGACGTTTCTTACTTTGATTGATAGCGTTATGGCTAAGGTTTTCATGATTTAATGCTGATACGTATTTTTTGTTATATCTTATCAACCTTGATAGTGGTCGACTACCATTTAGGTGTAGGCCACAAAAACAAACAAACAATGTAATAAGCTTTTAATAAACATAAGTTAAAATTTCTAAACCATCTTCCTATATCTAGAGATTAAACGTTTATAATAAAAAACCCACAAAGTTATTGATTTGACTTTATCTCAATGATATGATGTGTTGTGTAGGCGGTAATGTATTGATTCTGCCATTACATCACATACGTGTTTGCATCCTCGCCGTGATATGATTGACCTTTCTAACGAACCAAAGGCTTCGTAGCTGTACAAATATATATTTATCATAGTGATTCTTCTGGTAGTTACTGCTTCTCCTATTACATGGCAATGTATCTGTATTACATGACAATGTATCTGTATTACATGACAATGTATCTGTATTACACGACAATGTATCTGTATTACACAACAATGTATCTGTATTACATGACAATGTATCTGTATTACACGACAATGTATCTGTATTACTCGACAATGTATCTGTATTACATGACAATGTATCTGTATTACATGACAATGTATCTGTATTACATGACAATGTATCTGTATTACACAACAATGTATCTGTATTACATGACAATGTATCTGTATTACATGACAATGTATCTGTATTACATGACAATGTATCTGTATTACATGACAATGTATCTGTATTACATGACAATGTATCTGTATTACACAACAATGTATCTGTATTACATGACAATGTATCTGTATTACTCGACAATGTATCTGTATTACATGACTATTTCTGTATTACATGACAATGTATCTGTATTACATGACAATGTATCTGTATTACACGACAATGTATCTGTATTACACGACAATGTATCTGTATTACATGACTATTTCTGTATTACATGACTATTTCTGTATTACATGACAATGTATCTGTATTACATGACAATGTATCTGTATTACATGACAATGTATCTGTATTACATGACAATGTATCTGTATTACACGACAATGTATCTATTACACGACAATGTATCTGTATTACACGACAATGTTTCTGTATTACATGACAATGTATCTGTATTACATGATAATATATCTGTATTACATGATAATGTATCTGAATAACATGACAATGTACAACGTATCTGTATTACATGACAATATTTCTGTATTAAATGTACATGACAATGTATCTGTATAACATGATAATGTTTCTGTATTACATGACAATGTATCTGTATTACATGATAATGTATCTGTATTACATGACAATGTATCTATATTACATGACAATGTTTCTGTATTACATGACAATGTATCTGTATTACATGACAATGTATCTGTATTACATGACAATGTATCTGTATTACACGACAATGTATCTATTACACGACAATGTATCTGTATTACACGACAATGTTTCTGTATTACATGACAATGTATCTGTATTACATGATAATTTATCTGTATTACATGATAATGTATCTGAATAACATGACAATGTACAACGTATCTGTATTACATGACAATATTTCTGTATTAAATGTACATGACAATGTATCTGTATAACATGATAATGTTTCTGTATTACATGACAATGTATCTGTATTACATGATAATGTATCTGTATTACATGACAATGTATCTGTATTACATGACAATGTATCTGTATTACATGACAATGTATCTGTATTACATGATAATGTATCTATTACATGATAATGTATCTGTATTACATGACAATGTATCTGTATTACATGACAATGTATCTGTATTACATGACAATGTATCTGTATTACATGACAATGTATCTGTATTACACGACAATGTATTTGTATTACATGACAATGTATCTGTATTACATGACAATGTATCTGTATTACATGATAATGTATTTGTATTACACAACAATGTATCTGTATTACATGACAATGTATCTATTACATGATAATGTATCTGTATTACACGACAATGTATCTGTATAACATGACAATGTTTCTGTATTACATGACAATGTATCTGTATTACACGACAATGTATCTGTATTACACGACAATGTATCTGCATTACATGATAATGTATCTGTATTACATGACAATGTATCTGTATTACATGACTATTTCTGTATTACATGACAATGTATCTGTATTACATGACAATGTATCTGTATTACATGACAATGTATCTGTATTACACGACAGACAATGTATCTGTATTACATGACAATGTATCTGTATTACACGACAATGTATCTGTATTACATGACAATGTATCTGTATTACACGACAATGTATCTGTATTACACAACAATGTATCTGTATTACATGATAATGTATCTATTACATGATAATGTATCTGTATTACATGACAATGTATCTGTATTACATGACAATGTATCTGTATTACATGATAATGTATCTGTATTATAACGACAATGTATCTGTATTACATGATAATGTATCTGTATTACATGACAATGTATCTGTATTACACGACAATGTATCTGTATTACACGACAATGTTTCTATATTACATGATAATGTATCTGTATTACACAACAATGTATCTGTATTACATGACAATGTATCTGTATTACATGGCAATGTATCTGTATTACATGACAATGTATCTGTATTACATGGCAATGTATCTGTATTACATGACAATGTATCTGTATTACATGACAATGTATCTGTATTACATGACAATGTATCTGTATTACTTGACAATGTATCTGTATTACATTACCATATTTCTGTATTACATGACTATTTCTGTATTACATGACAATGTATCTGTATTACACAACAATGTATCTGTATTACACAACAATGTATCTGAATTACATGACAATGTATCTGTATTACATGACAATGTATCTGTATTACATGACAATGTATCTGTATTACACAACAATGTATCTGTATTACATGATAATGTATCTGTATTACATGATAATGTATCTGAATTACATGACAATGTACAACGTATCTGTATTACATGACAATATTTCTGTATTACATGTACATGACAATGTATCTGTATAACATGATAATGTTACTGCATTACCTGACAATGTATCTGTATTACATGATAATGTATCTGTATTACATGATAATGTATCTGCATTACATGACAATGTATCTGTATTACATGACAATGTATCTGTTACATATCGCAAATACGAATTTGCACTGAATAGTATTATTTTTCTACATTCTTTAAATAGTGGTAAAAAATAACGTAATTGTCTCGATTATCCGATTAAACTTGAAAATTTCAAGAAAAAAATGTGGTATATAAAATGACTGGTGGGCACATGGAATATAAAATAGCAATGGGCACGTTGTATATATAATATACATGGGCATGTGGTATATATAATAGCCTTGGGTACGTGGTGTATTTAATATATAAAAGAGGGGGCCGAGTGGTTAATGTGTCCCGACATTTTAACACTAGCCCTCCACCTCTGGGTTGCGAGTTCGAAACCTACGTGGGTCAGTTGCCAGGTACTGACCGTAGGCCGGTGGTTTTTCTCCGGGTACTTCGGCTTTCCCCCACCTCCAAAACCTGGCACGTCCTTAAATGACCCTGGCTGTTAATAGGACGTTAAACAAAAACAAACCAAACCAAAGCATACAATAGCAATGCCAATGAGAACGATAGCAATTCGCACGTTATATATATAATAACAATGGGCACGTCGTGGTATATATACATATCCATGGGCACGTTGCATATAAATTAGCAATGGGCACGTGGTATAATAGCCATGGACACGCTATATATACACTATAATAGCATTGGGCACGTGGCGTGGTATGTAATTTTAGAAGTCGGTCAATATCAAGTATGGATAAAAGCACATCTGGTGGAGGGTGTCATATTCTGTCAAACCTTTTAAATCCCTGGTAAACCTAACGTTTTGCAAAAATCCGTGATTCAGAAAGTTTCCGAGAGAAAATAAACCCACTTGATAATTATGCAAAGTTAAAACTTAATACGCAGTTCCGAAGATGAAAAAAAATCTGCATACTTGGCATAAACGGAACACAAACTGTACCTCGCAATCGTGGCTGACCAAACCTAAAGGGAGTGGGAGTAAAATGAATGAAACTAGAAACACTTTGCGGACAGTCCATATTTAGATAAGGGGATGAAGCAGACATGTTGACGATATTAAAAGCATAAAAGATGTTGAAACCGGAAGCAGATATGTTAAAAATGCTTTTGGACATGTCAGTAGATTTAACATAAAATACCGTAACACATTGTACAGTAGGGAGTCTGTTATGTGAGAGAAACAGTCTCAAGATGGAGATTACAAACAGCAATGAGAGCGATTGGGTAGCTTCCCCTGATCTGTCCGATACGTACATTCATATTTCCATACATCCGCAGTTCAGGCGCCACCTATATATTGTGTAGGGTACAAACATTACCAGATTCGTGAATGCCATTTGGACTGAGCTCAACACCTCATGTACTCATAAAATACATGGCAGTGATTGCGGAAATCTTGCGGAGGGACCAGCATGACATTTTTCACTACCTCGGCGACTGATTGGTGAAGCAAACAGCCGGAAGCAGTTTTTCAGCCAATGGTACAGACCCAGAGACTGGTGGTAGGCTTTGGCTTAAAAGTCAACATGGAAAAGTCATCACTGGTTCTTACACTACATTGACTCATCTGGTCAAGAGGTTAGAAACCCCAACCGCAGAGAAGGTCAAAATATAACCAGTCTGGTGTTTGAGATAAACGGACGAAATTACACTACTGCCGCAACCTTGCTCCAACTGTTGGGTAGGACATGCTTATCATTCGGGGAGACAAACTTCTACCGAATGAAACACAGTTCCATCTATTGACACACTGGAAACCATACCAACAACCCATATCCACGTTCATTTATGTAAAAGAGCCTTTGAAAATGGCCTTATTTTGGTGGAAGTTAGCCAAGAATCTTATGATAGGATGACCCAGGACGAACGGATATATCGCATAACATTGATAAAAAATGCTTCCAACCTGGGTTGGGGAGCCATATGGCAGAGAAGGGAAATGATGGGGTACGGACAATGTTCAAGGCCATCCAACATATTCATCGACTTGAGCTGAGAGTAGTACTGTTTTCGCCCTACAGTTTTTCAAGACTATTATCAGGGGCTAGTCGATATTACTAAGGTGCGACAATGACACAGTGGTTAGCTATGTCAACAAACGACGAGGGATCAGATCTCCCTACTTTTGTGTTCTAGTTTGGGACATACTTTGGTGGTGCGACGTAGATAAGAATCACTTGAAGGTCGCTAATATTGCAGATGCTCCGTCGAGGTGAACGAAGAGAATCAGAGCTACAGAGTGGGCTCTATAACAACATGTGTGCAACAAGATACGTGTACGACAAGGTCAGCCTCAGAAAGACTTGTTTGCCACACCGGACAACAAGAAGCTCGCAGTGTCCTGTTGCCCATATCCAGGGCCAACTTGGAAAGGGTTGCTGGCATATGCCTTTCCTCCCATGGTGCTTCTTCTGTGAGTTCTATGCAAGATCAGGGTAGAGGATTAGACTTATTCTCAAAACACCTCAGTGGCCTCTTCTCACGCGATATATGATCATACCAGAGCTCCTGGTAGAGGCTCTATATGTACATGTATTGCAAAGTCGAAGACGATTTATTAATCCAGCATAATATTTGCTTCGTCTCTATAATCGTAAGACAAATTCTATCAGTACTAACGCACGGTTCCGTCTTGAATATATCTTAGATAAATAATTTCAAATGCTTAAAGAAATGAATTATTTTCTCCTCGAATCTTTAGTAAAAGCTGCTGATATTGGGTCTTTAACATTCACACCAGACTCGTAAGTAGTATTTTGTGTCCACTGTACAATCTGAAATCATCAGACAAATACACCAGGAGCACACGTATGAATGAAAACGTAATGAGTAGGATATGGAACACATGTGAATACTGTGATCAAGGAACCATCGATAGTTAGATATGGTAGACGAAAACAGAGATATCTCATATCTTGATTTTCACTTGTCGTTTACCCCTCAGCGTAAAACGTGACTTCGACATCAATACTCTCAAATGTAGAGCTGTTGTATTAAGCAGGCAACGTTTTACTTCCCCTGGGTGTCATGTTGTGAATTGCGATATGGCGTGCTGCCGTGCTAGTCAGGACGTCGAATATTAAGATTTAATCGAGGACAGATAGTACCATTTGATATTAATCATCCGTAAGGGATTGATTCAACCTTCTAGACCCCACAATCGTCGCGTTGGGATCGGTCGTTTCACTTACATGTGATCTTGTGAAACAAAATGTGTGTGTGTGCATTTTTTGTGCAACTGGACCGACCAAAAGAGAACTACCCTCAGGTTACTGTAAAGATGATCATACGTGTATTTATAGCAGAGGAAGACCAAAAGTACAAAATCATCAATACGCTGAAAACTATAGCTTGTTTCATATTTTGAATGGAAATATTACATTGTTTTGCACTGGACAGGTAAAATCGACATTTAACCATCAACAAACAAACGCTATAGTAACAAGTTTTCCATTTTCTGGACTATTTTTCATTAAATAAGCCAATTTAAAGTTGTTTTCTATCCATACCACGACATCTACATAATATCAGACAAGGTAGTGTCGGTTGGGTTTCATCAGATAGCTAACAATGGAACTCCCCACGGAATAGTATATATAGTCTATGAAACACCTTACAACATAGGACATATAGTATATACAGTATATATCAATGGAACTCCTTACGGTATAGAATATATAGTCTATATGTTATATAACAATGGAACTCCCCACGGTATAGGATATATAGTCTATATGTTATATAACAATGGCACTCCCCACGGTATAGGATATATAGTCTATACGTTATATAACAATGGAACTCCCCACGGTATAGGATATATAGTCTATATGTTATATAACAATGGAACTCCCCACGGTATAGGATATATAGTCTATATGTTATATAACAATGGAACTTCCCACGGTATAGGATATATAGTCTATATGTTATATAACAATGGAACTCCTTACGGTATAGGATATATAGTCTATATGTTATATAACAATGGAACTCCTTACGGTATAGGATATATAGTCTATACGTTATATAACAATGGCACTCCCCACGGTATAGAATATATAGTCTATATGTTATATAACAATGGAACTCCCCACGGTATAGGATATATAGTCTATATGTTAGATAACAATGGAACTCCCCACGGTATAGGATATATAGTCTATATGTTATATAACAATTGAACTCCCCACGGTATAGGATATATAGTCTATATGTTATATAACAATGGAACTCCCCACGGTATAGGATATATAGTCTATATGTTATATAACAATGGAACTCCTTACGGTATAGGATATATAGTCTATATGTTATATAACAATGGAACTCCCCACGGTATAGGATATATAGTCTATATGTTATATAACAATGGAACTCCCCACGGTATAGGATATATAGTCTATATGTTATATAACAATGGAACTCCCCACGGTATAGGATATATAGTCTATATGTTATATAACAATGGAACTCCCCATGGTATAGGATATATAGTCTATATGTTATATAACAATGGAACTCCCCATGGTATAGGATATATAGTCTATATGTTATATAACAATGGAACTCCTTATGGTATAGGATATATAGTCTATATGTTATATAGCAATGGAACTTCCCACGGTATAGGATATATAGTCTATATGTTATATAACAATGGAACTCCTTATGGTATAGGATATATAGTCTATATGTTATATAGCAATGGAACTCCCCACGGTATAGGATATATAGTCTATATGTTATATAGCAATGGAACTCCTTATGGTATAGGATATATAGTCTATATGTTATATAACAATGGAACTCCTTATGGTATAGGATATATAGTCTATATGTTATATAGCAATGGAACTCCCCACGGTATAGGATATATAGTCTATGAAACACCTTACAACATAGGACATATAGTATATACAGTATATATCAATGGAACTCCTTACGGTATAGAATATATAGTCTATATGTTATATAACAATGGAACTCCCCACGGTATAGGATATATAGTCTATATGTTATATAACAATGGCACTCCCCACGGTATAGGATATATAGTCTATATGTTATATAACAATGGAACTCCCCACGGTATAGGATATATAGTCTATACGTTATATAACAATGGAACTCCCCACGGTATAGGATATATAGTCTATACGTTATATAACAATGGAACTCCCCATGGTATAGGATATATAGTCTATATGTTATATAACAATGGAACTCCCCACGGTATAGGATATATAGTCTATACGTTATATAACAATGGAACTCCCCACGGTATAGGATATATAGTCTATATGTTATATAACAATGGAACTCCCCACGGTATAGGCTATATGTTATATACGGTATATAACAATGGAACTCCTTACGGTATATGCTATTTACAACAGACATAATGAGAAAGAAAATTGACTAGAAAGATTAAAACAAGAGGCCCATGGGCCTTAACGGTCACCTGAGATTTGAAATATTTTAGTTGATTAAATTGACCCTTTTTGACCCCACCCATCAGTCCCTGGGGGTCAGTCAACATGTGCACACCATCAAACTGTCATCCCATGCTGGTAATGTTATCCAAATTAGAATTAATTCCAATAAAAATCAAACAAATGATAGTCAAAAATGTGATTTCCCTATATAAAGTATAGTAAAGTTTACCCCCTCTCCAGGGGCAAACATGAAACCCAGGGTCATTAAATTCACAATTATGGTAAAGCACCTTAAGACCCTTTCATCTGTGAAGAGTGTTTGATTCCACTAAATCTGAGAGTAGAGGTTTTTGAAATTTTAGTCAATTTGACCCTTTTTAGCCCCTCCCATCAGCCCCTGCGGGTCAATCAGGGCCAAAATGTGCATACCATCAAACTGTCATCCTATGCTGATAATATAAACCAAGTCAGAATGAATTCCAATAAAAATCAAACAAATGAGAGTCAAAAATGTGATTTCTCTATATAAACTATAGTAAAGTTTACCCCCACCCCAGGGGCAAACGTGAGACCCCAGGGTCATGAAATTCACAATTTTGGTAAAGCACCTTAAGACCCTTCCATCTATGAAGATTGTTTGATTCCACTATATCTGAGAGTAGAGAAGAAGATTTTTGAAATTTTGGTCAATTTGACCGTTTTTCGCCAAGACCCTCAGGTCCCTTGGGGATGGGGACCATCTAATTCACAACTGTAGTTGACCTTTCGCCATAGAAGCTCCCTGCAAAATTTCATTGAATTTTGTCCAGTGGTTTTGGAGAAGAAGTTGAAAATGTAAATTGTTTACGGACGACGACGGACAAAAGGCGATTAGAATAGGTCACTTGAGACTTCGTCTCAGGTGACTTAAAAAAACCAGTCAAATATGTCTTACAATTTTGTTTGCAGTCAAATATGTCTTACAATTTTGTTTGCGGTCTGACATCACCGGATAGCCACAATATAGAATGAAACTGGCAACCTATCTCAACAATCGTATAGATATATCACTGACACTGCTCTCCCACATTATCCTATTTTTCTCTAAATGGCATTATCGTTTTATACAAAATCTATTAGTGCAAAGTATGTCAATACAACATTTATATCAAACGTTGTCTGATGGTCCATATATTGCAGAAACCTCAAAGGCAACTTTATGTCCGCGACAAAAACTGACAACATTGTTTATATAAGCTCAAACCACATTTTCATTTCAAATCTTTGATGCCGTAGGTCATTTTAATTTCTCCCTTATTTGAATATAAAGCATGTTACAACATCCAAATACAACGAATAGCAATTTCAAAATGTTCATCAGATATGTAGAACTTTATCGTCACAAATGTTTGAATTCGGTTAAATACCTTCTAGTTTGATCGCTCATTTAAGTTGGTACTTAACATTCATGAAAATTGCCTATCAATCGATAATTGTGTATGAACAGATTCTGCGTCGGGAGATTAAATCCCTCCACATTAATAGAGACTGAAATGGAAATGCTGTTTGATGGGTAACTGTTTCCGCAATAAGGTTACGGTTTAAGAGGTGTGTTTGTAGAGTTTCGGGAGATATCACTGGCTGGTGTTAGGGTATGTTAGATACTTGACTTGACATGGGTACTGTACTGATTCAGTAGTACATGTTGGTGAAACCCAAACTGATCTGCTTGTAAGCTTACTAGTTTACGAATTTATTTGGTATTTTCGGAAAATGCCATACAAATTCGCAATCCCATGCAGCGTTTAAACTCTTTCATTCTATGTAATCACAATTTCTAATTATGTATATATCAGTTAAAAGTGAAACAATCTGGACTATTGTCTAGTATTATAACCCAGCATGAAGAAAACAACATGTCCCTTGGAAAGGTTTATCATGACAGACATATAACTAATGTCGGTATCCCCTAAATAATACAGGAACAATAATGCGATCAAATTAATAATAACTGATAATTGATAAATTCCCCATTATGTCATTGGGTATCTGTATTACACTTCCTTCTGACTTATACCACACGTGGTAATACGTCACGTCTGGCCAAGTGTTTAGTGTTCTCTCACGTGAGAAATATTACAGTTCTATCCAGTGACCGAGCCATGCTGCTCCCTGAATGTCTGGGATATTGCGGTGTGAGATGTCAGTAGCTCATCATTCGAGAAAGCAGGTGTTAATGAGACGTTAATCGGTACAAACGTCAGGTTAAAATACAGAGTACAAACGTAGGGACGAACGCTCAATTAAATGTCATTTGAAGAAGTGCGAACGGAGATTTAACCGAAATCATACGATCACAGATTATGTCGGCTCTTCAGAATCATGGAGTAGGACATGTACACTGCTTAATTCTGAGGCACTTGACTGTTGTTTTGTTTCAGAGGTTTAACGTCTTCGGAACAGCCAGGGTCATATGTGGACGGCTGTGAAGGATACACCAACAGCCAGGGTCATATGTGGACGGCTGTGAAGGATACACAAACAGCCAGGGTCATATGTGGACGGCTGTGAAGGATACACAAACAGCCAGGGTCATATGTGGACGGCTGTGAAGGATACACAAACATCCAGGGTCATATGTGGACGGCTGTGAAGGATACACCAACAGCCAGGGTCATATGTGGACGGCTGTGAAGGATACACCAACAGCCAGGGTCATATGTGGACCGCTGTGAAGGATTTTTTTTTTTTTTTTTTTTTTTCACTCAGATAAGAGAATAATTCTTTGATGTGAGCAGTTTTCTTATCATTCTTTACATTAGTTTTGTATTAACATTTCCTTACAATCATATAAATACACCCATATAAGCACCACACATGTAGATACAAACATGGGAATGGTACACATTACATACATACACATATACACACATGCACACACATGCACACACATGCACACACACACACGCACGCACACACACTCACACACACACACACACACACACACACTCACACACTCACACACACACACACATACATACATACATACATACATACATACATACATACGTACATACATACACTTGCACATACATACATACATACATACATACATACATACATACATACATACATACATACATACATACACACACACACATACATACATACATACATACATACATACATACATACATACATACATACATACATATATTGTAATATTATATTTATATATCCATTGAAATATTCATAATTTATTATTGAAATGATACAATGCTCACACTTCATATTCTCGTTTCATCATAGTGGTTTGTTATTTTATTTTTCAATTTTCACATTTTTTAAGAAATGCATCATAAAAAAAATTATGATATTGTTACAATTTTTCTTTTGATTTTACGTAAGTTCAGCAATGCTTGCCTATTTTTAAATGTATTGTATGCACTATACCTCAAGTCTTTTACAGAAAGTTAGGTAATAGGGACATTTTTTTGTAAACTGTCAGGTACAATTTTCTTCTTAATTCGTACCTAAATAGCTGCAGTATATCCACGTATTTCGTTCTTGACTCACTGAGATGGAACCATTTGTATATTACAAAACCAATCAATGATAAAAGGGTGTTAATCTCATTATATGCATTATAAGTAATTTTGTAGCCGAAAACTATATATTTCAAGTTTCTTAAATCAATGGTGTAGCCTAGTCTATCCATCGACTGCTTTATGTGTTGCCAAATTTGGTCGACACAACAACAATCAATAAAGTAATGATTGTAGTCATCCCTTATATTACAAATATGACAATTTTCGCTATCTTTAATGTGCCATCTTTTTAACAGAATACCATTAGGGATAATGTTATGAAGCAATTTCCAGCGAAATATTTTTTCATCGTTTTCAGGTATCATTTTAAAGACAAAACGAAATAGGTTTCTTAGATTGTGAGTCCCCTCTCCGATGTTTAGTATATCTTTCTTTATAACTGAATTAAGGCTGTGAAGGATACACCAACAGCCAGGGTCATATGGGGATGGATGTCAAGGAGACACCTAGAGTAGGGATAAAAAGCAAATAAAAACCGATGTGTTAATGGGACTGAATATCAATATCTATTTTTAATTGGTCTTCTCGATGTCCCCTAAATAGAAGACTCAGTAGAATATATTATTTCAGGGGCCCACTTATAGTCGTTTTCTACGTTCAAAGTGCATGTCGGACAGAACATGGTACAAGGTACGTAGAAAGAAACCGCTTTCGGCCCTGCGACATGCAGTGAAATACATCGAGGATGTTCTCTTCCCTATCCTGCACGGGTTGCTGATTTGTTCAAGGGAATTAATTCCAGATGGAGTTAAAACAAAATTTATAGAAGAATGAACAAATGGGAAAATGTCATCATTTACGTAAAATGATTGTGACCTTTGGCGCAATTTATAGGCTGTTTTGGGTGTCTCATCGTACTCGATAAAAGACAAGATGGCCCTGTTATGGTATCTCCATCAAAAAGACATAAAGCAGTATCGAGATACACGCCAGATAATGGCGCCACAGAAGAGCACGCAATTGGCTGCCCTATCCTGGTAGGAAATCTGGGGCCAATTTTAAGTTATGGAATATTGGTGGAACCGGACCCTAGTCCTGTTACCTAGACCCCGGCAGCTGAGTTGGAACAAATGATCATCGAAGGGTCAATGTGGGTTTCACTGCAATTTGTAAAATTGCAAACAATTAAAAGGAATGTGAAATGCCTTTGGAGGGAATTGATTTCTCGCGTGGTGACGATTATGATGGCAAGATGATACAACGTACTATCGAAATAGGATATATGATTATGTACTAATTCTCTTTTCGATTGCAAATAGTTATTTTTATCTTTTTAATCAGTCTGCATTATTTCAGAAATGTTTAAAATCAATACACGCTTTAATACGCTCTCTAAAGGAAGATTCCACGCAATTAAGGATTTCATAAGGTGCTGTTTTTATTTACAAATATCTGTTATGCATCAATTTATTATATATCAACAAATAAAAGCTATTAAAGTCCTTATAGATCTATCTAGGTTGATTTACAGCCGCCCGGCCTTGATTGCGTCGTAACAGGTTAGAGTTATATCATAACCAATTGAGCACCAATATAAAACTTACAGCCATATCAGCACTACTAACAGTCACTAAATTATCTCCAAACTTTTCAAAAGTCATCGAATAACGGTATTCATTTCTACTAATAGTCGTAATAAGAAAAACTCACTTTAACGATTCCGCACAAGTTCGTACACAATATATTGATCAAAGGAATCCCAAAAACGTACAGATGTCTGGGACATGCTATGATAAACATACTATAGAACATATCAGTTGGTAGGAAACAGACATCTTTTTACATAAAACGTTTGGGCAAACAGCGTGCATTTTGTTGTCCTGCTGATAACCTGTATATAGAACAGACAGGTAAACATACCTTGTATATTGTACTTATCTCTACATTGCAGGCAATAAATTGTCGGTGTTATTGTAGTTGGTCCAATACAATCATTATTTTGAAACGTCATCAAAATAAATTATGCCAATTAGGGCCAATTGTACTGCTGCCCCGCAGATCTTGGGGGGGTAAAATTTTAACTATCTTTTTTCTTTAAAAAAATTTTTAAAGCTTTTGAACCGTTTTGCCTTTTTACTTTGCCCCCAAAAAGGGGGGTTAGGGAGCCATATGGCAGAGAAGGGAAATGATGGGGTACGGACAATGTTCAAGGCCATCCAACATATTCATCGACTCGAGCTGAGAGTAGTACTGTTTTCGCCCTACAGTTTTTCAAGACTATTATCAGGGGCTAGTCGATATTACTAAGGTGCGACAATGACACAGTGGTTAGCTATGTCAACAAACGACGAGGGATCAGATCTCCCTACTTTTGTGTTCTAGTTTGGGACATACTTTGGTGGTGCGACGTAGATAAGAATCACTTGAAGGTCGCTAATATTGCAGATGCTCCGTCGAGGTGAACGAAGAGAATCAGAGCTACAGAGTGGGCTCTATAACAACATGTGTGTAACAAGATACGTGTACGACAAGGTCAGCCTCAGAAAGACTTGTTTGCCACACCGGACAACAAGAAGCTCGCAGTGTCCTGTTGCCCATATCCAGGGCCAACTTGGAAAGGGTTGCTGGCATATGCCTTTCCTCCCATGGTGCTTCTTCTGTGAGTTCTATGCAAGATCAGGGTAGAGGATTAGACTTATTCTCAAAACACCTCAGTGGCCTCTTCTCACGCGATATATGCTCATACCAGAGCTCCTGGTAGAGGCTCTATATGTACATGTATTGCAAAGTCGAAGACGATTTATTAATCCAGCATAATATTTGCTTCGTCTCTATAATCGCAAGACAAATTCTATCAGTACTAACGCACGGTTCCGCCTTGAATATATCTTAGATAAATAATTTCAATTGCTTAAAGAAATGAATTCTTTTCTCCTCGAATCTTTAGTAAAAGCTGCTGATATTGGGTCTTTAACATTCAAACCAGACTCGTAAGTAGTATTTTGTGTCCACTGTACAATCTGAAATCATCAGACAAATACACCAGGAGCACATGTATGAATGAAAACGTAATGAGTAGGATATGGAACACATGTGAATACTGTGATCAAGGAACCATCGATAGTTAGATATGGTAGACGAAAACAGAGATATCTCATATCTTGATTTTCATTTGTCGTTTACCCCTCAGCGTAAAACGTGACTTCGACATCAATACTCTCAAATGTAGAGCTGTTGTATTAAGCAGGCAACGTTTTACTTCCCCTGGGTGTCATGTTGTGAATAGCGATATGGCGTGCTGCCGTGCTAGTCAGGACGTCGAATATTAAGATTTAATCGAGGACAGATAGTACCATTTGATATTAATCATCTGTAAGGGATTGATTCAACCTTCTAGACCCCACAATCGTCGCGTTGGGATCGGTCGTTTCACTTACATGTGATCTTGTGAAACAAAATGTGTGTGTGTGCATTTTTTGTGCAACTGGACCGACCAAAAGAGAACTACCCTCAGGTTACTGTAAAGATTATCATACGTGTATTTATAGCAGAAGAAGACCAAAAGTACAAAATCATCAATACGCTGAAAACTATAGCTTGTTTCATATTTTGAATGGAAATATTACATTGTTTTGCACTGGACAGGTAAAATCGACATTTAACCATCAACAAACAAACGCTATAGTAACAAGTTTTCCATTTTCTGGACTATTTTTCATTAAATAAGCCAATTTAAAGTTGTTTTCTATCCATACCACGACATCTACATAATATCAGACAAGGTAGTGTCGGTTGGGTTTCATCAGATAGCTAACAATGGAACTCCCCACGGAATAGTATATATAGTCTATGAAACACCTTACAACATAGGACATATAGTATATACAGTATATATCAATGGAACTCCTTACGGTATAGAATATATAGTCTATATGTTATATAACAATGGAACTCCTTACGGTATAGGCTATATAGTCTATATGTTATATAACAATGGAACTCCCCACGGTATAGGATATATAGTCTATATGTTATATAACAATGGAACTCCCCACGGTATAAAATATATAGTCTATATGTTATATAACAATGGAACTCCTTACGGTAAAGGCTATATAGTCTATACGTTATATATCATTGGAACTCCTTATGGTATAGGCTATATAGTCTATACGTTATATATCAATGGAATTCCCCACGGTATAGGATATATGTTATATACGGTATATAACAATGGAACTCCTTACGGTATATGATATTTACAACAGACATAATGAGAAAGAAAATTGAATAGAAAGATTAAAACAAGAGGCCCATGGGCCTTAACGGTCACCTGAGATTTGAAATATTTCAGTTGATTAAATTGACCCTTTTTGGCCCCACCCATCAGTCCCTGGGGGTCAGTCAACATGTGCACACCATCAAGCTGTCATCCCATGCTGGTAATGTTATCCAAATTAGAATTAATTCCAATAAAAATCATACAAATGATAGTCAAAAATGTGATTTCCCTTTATAAAGTATAGTAAAGTTTACCCCCTCCCCAGGGGCAAACGTGAAACCCAGGGTCATGAAATTCACAATTATGGTAAAGCACCTTAAGACCCTTTCATCTATGAAGAGTGTTTGATTCCACTAAATCTGAGAGTAGAGAAGGTTTTTGAAATTTTAGTCAATTTGACCCTTTTTAGCCCCTCCCATCAGCCCCTGGGGGTCAATCAGGGCCAAAATGTGCATACCATCAAACTGTCATCCTATGCTGATAATATAAACCAAGTCAGAATGAATTCCAATAAAAATCAAACAAATGAGAGTCAAAAATGTGATGTCTCTATATAAACTATAGTAAAGTTTACCCCCACCCCAGGGGCAAACGTGAGACCCCAAGGTCATGAAATTCACAATTTTGGTAAAGCACCTTAAGACCCTTCCATCTATGAAGATTGTTTGATTCCACTATATCTGAGAGTAGAGAAGAAGATTTTTGAAATTTTGGTCAATTTGACCGTTTTTGGCCCCGACCCTCAGGTCCCTTGAAGATGGGAACCATCTAATTCACAATTGTAGTTGACCTTTCGCCATAGAAGCTCCCTGCAAAATTTCATTGAATTTTGTCCAGTGGTTTTGGAGAAGAAGTTGAAAATGTAAATTGTTTACGGACCACGACGGACAAAAGGCGATTAGAATAGGTTACTTGAGACTTCGTCTCAGGTGACCTAAAACAAACCCAGTCAAATATGTCTTACAATTTTGTTTGCAGTCAAATATGTCTTACAATTTTGTTTGCGGTCTGACATCACCGGAAAGCCACAATATACAATGAAACTGGCAACCTATCTCAACAATCGTATAGATATATCACTGACACTGCTCTCCCACATTATCCTATTTTTCTCTTAATGGCATTATCGTTTTATACAAAATCTATTAGTGCAGAAGTATGTCAATACAACATTTATATCAAACGTTGTCTGATGGTCCATATATTGCAGAAACCTCAAAGGCAACTTTATGTCCGCGACAAAAACTGACAACTTTGTTTATATAAGCTCTAACCACATTTTCATTTCAAATCTTTGATGCCGTAGGTCATTTTAATTTCTCCCTTATTTGAATATAAAGCATGTTACAACATCCAAATACAACGAATAGCAATTTCAAAATGTTCATCAGATATGTAGAACTTTATCGTCACAAATGTTTGAATTCGGTTAAATACCTTCTAGTTTGATCGCTCATTTAAGTTGGTACTTAACATTCATGAAAATTGCCTATCAATCGATACTTGTGTATGAACAGATTCTGCGTCGGGAGATTAAATCCCTCCACATTAATAGAGACTGAAATGGAAATGCTGTTTGATGGGTAACTGTTTCCGCAATAAGGTTACGGTTTAAGAGGTGTGTTTGTAGAGTTTCGGGAGATATCACTGGCTGGTGTTAGGGTATGTTAGATACTTGACTTGACATGGGTACTGATTCAGTAGTACATGTTGGTGAAACCCAAACTGATCTGCTTGTAAGCTTACTAGTTTACGAATTTATTTGGTATTTTCGGAAAATGCCATACAAATTCGCAATCCCATGCAGCGTTTAAACTCTTTCATTCTATGTAATCACAATTTCTAATTATGTATATATCAGTAAAAAGTGAAACAATCTGGACTATTGTCTAGTATTATAACCCAGCATGAAGAAAACAACATGTCCCTTGGCAGACATATAACTAATGTCGGTATCCCCTAAATAATACAGGAACAATAATGCGATCAAATTAATAATAACTGGTAATTGATAAATTCCCCATTATATCATTGGGTATCTGTATTACACTTCCTTCTGACTTATACCACACGTGGTAATACGTCACGTCTGGCCAAGTGTTTAGTGTTCTCTCACGTGAGAAATATTACAGTTATATCCAGTGGCCGAGCCATGCTGCTCCCTGAATGTCTGGGATATTGAGGTGTGAGATGTCAGTAGTTCATCATTCGAGAAAGCAGGTGTTAATGAGACGTTAATCGGTACAAACGTCAGGTTAAAATACAGAGTACAAACGTAGGGACGAACGCTCAATTAAATGTCATTTGAAGAAGTGCGAACGGAGATTTAACCGAAATCATACGATCACAGATTATATCGGCTCTACAGAATCATGGAGTAGGACATGTACACTGCTTAATTCTGAGGCACTTGACTGTTGTTTTGTTTCAGAGGTTTAACGTCTTCGGAACAGCCAGGGTCATATGTGGACGGCTGTGAAGGATACACCAACAGCCAGGGTCATATGTGGACGGCTGTGAAGGATACACAAACAGCCAGGGTCATATGTGGACGGCTGTGAAGGATACACCAACAGCCAGGGTCATATGTGGACGGCTGTGAAGGATACACAAACAGCCAGGGTCATATGTGGACGGCTGTGAAGGATACACCAACAGCCAGGGTCATATGGGGATGGATGTCAAGGAGACACCTAGAGTAGGGATAAAAAGCAAATAAAAACCGATGTGTTAATGGGACTGAATATCAATATCTATTTTTAATTGGTCTCCTTGATGTCCCCTAAATAGAAGACTCAGTAGATTATAATATTATTTCAGGGGCCCACTTATAGTCGTTTTCTACGTTCAAAGTGCATGTCGGACAGAACATGGTACAAGGTACGTAGAAAGAAACCGCTTTCGGCCCTGCGACATGCAGTGAAATACATCGAGGATGTTCTCTTCCCTATCCTGCACGGGTTGCTGATTTGTTCAAGGGAATTAATTCAAGATGGTGTTAAAACAAAATTTATAGAAGAATGAACAAATGGGAAAATGTCATTTACGTAAAATGATTGTGACCTTTGGCGCAATTTATAGGCTGTTTTGGGTGTCTCATCGTACTCGATAAAAGACAAGATGGCCCTGTTATGGTATCTCCATCAAAAAGACATAAAGCAGTATCGAGATACACGCCAGATAATGGCGCCACAGAATACCACGCGATTGGCTGCCCTATCCTGGTAGG
Organism: Pecten maximus; assembly: GCF_902652985.1. Taxonomy (NCBI): domain Eukaryota; kingdom Metazoa; phylum Mollusca; class Bivalvia; order Pectinida; family Pectinidae; genus Pecten; species Pecten maximus. The sequence continues at coordinate 13,613,527 of NC_047018.1, read as the reverse complement.
AAATCTGGGGCCAATTTTAAGTTATGGAATATTGGTGGAACCGGGCCCTAGTCCTGTTACCTAGACTCCGGCAGCTGAGTTGGAACAAATGATCATCGAAGGGTCAATGTGGGTTTCACTGCAATTTGTAAAATTGGAAACAATTAAAAGGAATGTGAAATGCCTTTGGAGGGAATTGATTTCTCGCGTGGTGACGATTATGATGGCAAGATGATACAACGTACTATCGAAATAGGATATATGATTATGTACTTATTCTCTTTTCGATTGCAAATAGTTATTTTTATTATTTTAATCAGTCTGCATTTTTTTCAGAAATGTTTAAAATCAATACACGCTTTAATACGCTCTCTAAAGGAAGATTCCAGGCAATTTAGGATTTCATAAGGTGCTGTTTTTATTTACAAATATCTTTTATGCATCAATTTATTATATATCAACAAATAAAAGCTATTAAAGTCCTTATAGATCTAGCTAGGTTGATTTACAGCCGCCCGGCCTTGATTGCGTCGTAACAGGTTAGAGTTATATTATGACCAATTGAGCACCAATATAAAACTTACAGCCATATCAGCACTACTAACAGTCACTAAATTATCTCCAAACTTTTCAAAAGTCATCGAATAACGGTATTCATTTCTACTAGAAGTCGTAATAAGAAAAACTCACTTTAACGATTCCGCACAAGTTCGTACACAATATATTGATCAAAGGAATCCCAAAAACGTACAGATGTCTGGGACATGCTATAATAAACGCACATACTATAGAACATATCAGTTGGTAGGAAACAGACATCTTTTTACATAAAACGTTTGGGCAAACAGCGTGCATTTTGTTGTCCTGCTGATAACCTGTATATAGAACAGACAGGTAAACATACCTTGTATATTGTACTTATCTCTACATTGCAGGCAATAAATTGTCGGTTGCCAATAACATATTTATATATATATACAGCACTATGGCTACAACAAAGAAAATACATCAACAGTATCGAATGGTAACGTGGTAACCATGAAAACCGTCATTACAATATATAAAATACATGTATACTGCCCTATAGGTAGGGCGTCAGAATTGTACCTGCTGTACCTGCTGCCCCATCGCATGATCTTAAGAGGCGACTAAATTTGGAATCTTATCTTTTCTTCTCTTCCTAAAAAATCTTCTTAATGTCTCCCTTGACACTATCTGTCCTTTAGCCTTTGGTTGAGCGTTCGCCCCTGTAAAGAAGGCTTTCGATTCTGCCCCCTAGCTAAGACATATAGTCAGTAAAAATGGAAGTTGCTACTCCCGCTTTACGCTTAGCATTTTGAGAGTGGTACGAGTGGTTCGCCCGTTGTCAGTATAATGTAACCGAGTGAGGTGTCCTGCTGAATTTCTTCGTCATTATATTTCAATGAGGTCGCACTGTAAAGTCGACATCAGTTCCGCGCTATCATTAGGAGACAGGCATGAATATACCACAACCTCCCAAGAGGTCGTGCCGTCGCTCAATTACCATAATATTTTTGGGACGTTAAACAATGTGAAACCGGAAACCTTTGTTATCATGACAATCATCAACATGCTGCACCAAGAATGTTTTTACTGGTGCCTTGGTAACCACGTCAACAACACAACAATACACCACCATTGTTATATGGTACCTCGGTAATCATAGGAACAACAAAAATGATACATCAACAATGATATATGGTACCGTGGTAATCATAGTAACAACAAAATGATACATAATCAATGTTATATGGTACCATGGTAACCATAGGAACAACAAAATGATACATCAACAATGTTATATGGTACCATGGTAACCATAGGAACAACAAAATGATACATCAACAATGTTATATGGTACCATGGTAACCATAGGAACAACAAAATGATACATCAACAATGTTACACGGTTCAACCGGTAAGCTTACAGTGATAAGGACATGTACTTGTAAAGAACACCTATGTTCTGTCTACCAACCATAGCAATCAACCTTGTTTCTATCTTCGATAGGTATTCTCTGTGATAACTTCAAAATTCCACCAAGAGTAACGGAGATGCAAAAATTGAAGAAAAAAAACCTTGCTAGATTGTTAATATATGTTAAACATTGTAACACGTTCATATCACCAAGGGACAAAATTATAATACCTAAGTTAGTGTATATCAACAAGGGACGAACATTTTAATACGTACGTCAGGTTATATTAACAATGGACGAACATTGTAATTCGTACGTCAGGTTATATCAACAATGGACGAACATTGTAATACGTACGTCAGCTTATATCAACAATGGACGAACATTGTAATACGTACGTCAGCTTATATCAACAATGGACGAACATTGTAATGCGTACGTCAGGTTATATTAACAAGGGGCGAGCATTGTAATACGTCCGTCAGCTTATATCAACAATGGACGAACATTGTAATACGTGAGTCGGCTTATATCAACAATGGACGAACATTGTAATACGTGAGTCGGCTAATATCAACAATGGACGAACCTTGTAATTCGTACGTCAGCTTATATCAACAATGGACGAACATTGTAATACGTACGTCAGCTTATATCAACAATGGACGAACATTGTCAAGGTAAGAAAGGTTCACTCTGTAATAGAAGAGAAAGAATACAACGACCAGACTCGAGCTCGTGACCTCCGAAATCTAAACGGACGCTCGAACCATTTGAGCTAATTATACATAACTGGCCTTCGGCGTTCAGCCCAGTCCAGTTCGGTTACATTCCTCCCGTCTTCAACAAAATCTCCGACCCCGACGACACACTCGAGACCTATATCACCATATCTGGGTACATTGTGTTTAGTTGGGAAACAAATATAGCAGAAGAGAAGGAAAAATGCAACGATCACACATGGACGAGAATCCGGGAATAATTCTTTAACCATCCAAGTGATACGTGCGTCACTTTATATCAACAGGGTTCCCCGTAATTATTAATGTTTGAGCATTTTTGTGAAATACGTTACTATTGTTATGATAAGATTTGGTTTTTAAAACAAGTTTAAATTTTCATTGAAATTTTCGAAACTAAACTTTGATGACAAAAAGAAATCATTTGATTTTATAGCCAATTGCCAATAAATCTATTCACATCGTTATCATCAATTGGAGTTTCTGTCAATAAATTTGAGAACAACGTTTAATGTGTTATGTCTTACGGATACATACCTATATATATATATAGATCCATTCCATTTGATGACAAGAAACAACATCCCCATTAAGGTCTGGCTAAATGACGAGAAGATTGCAATACTACATCACACGACCTACTCTCGAGTGCCTCCTGAATCAATCACCGGAACACTAAATTCGAAGACGACTGTTTCATTAAAGCAGTGGCTATGATAATAAACTCCTGCCTAGGCTTACACGTACCTCACACAGTCGGTCGGACAGCCACACAAATGACTGGGACCTTCGATCAGCTAACGCTAGATTGACCGGATGTGGATGACACGTGCAAACGATGATAATTGTCATTGATGACATTCAAATTAGTGACCTTAAAATTAGACAAGATAGACGTACCTGGGCTTGTATGTAGATGTACATTTTAGACGGCAATAACACTCGCGGGTTTGTAAAGACATCCATATAAATTTCTGATATCAATACTCGATATTCAATTAGTCTGAGATGTTAGCTTGGTCCACCAATACCACGTTACGTTGTTTAGATAAATAAAATGTAAACAAATAAATTCTTATTGTTATAAACTTCCACAAATGGTAAGACTACACACAGTGGACCTGATGTAATAAACAGGACCTGGCCCCGTACACGTGACACACAGTGGACCTGATGTAATAAACAGGACCTGGCCCCGTACACGTGACACATAGTGACATTATGTGTACTCCTGAAGCCGGCAACAAAATTAAATGGCGAATTGTTTGTGACTGTAAACTGGCGCGTGTTATTGGTGTGAATTGATTGTATTTGTTGAGATTGGTGATCTTACTAGGAAATGAAGAAATCTGATGATTGATTGAATCGTCTGAAACTGGGTTCATATTGGCGGGCGAGAGAAAACGTCGATTCTATATTACATAATTCGCTAGATATTATTTACATGATCAATTACAGTGTGAGGGAATCAAGCTCGAGTCGTACTCAGCCCTATTCGAAAAGTAATGTGCTTTCATATACCGAGGGCAGTAGTGACGTAATTCTCGAGATTTATCACATCTCTCATTGGTCCGCTTTATGTGGACGGTTACAATCCAAAACGCTAGTCTGTAATTAACCATTTAAAAAGAACTACAAAGGCATGAATACCTACAAGATTTAAGATTCATTTATTTCTCATCCAATTTCATAAACAATGGTCATTGTGCCATTAACGTACATCGAACATGCCAACATTCTTATTCAAATATGATATTTCGCAATTAGATCAGGTCAACCTTATTGATCTTCCCGTGATCTTTTCACATATTTCTCACAATCCTGATTTGTAAGGTTTTCAAATAACGTTATACAAATATTGTTGTGTTGGATGGTGTTATAGATAACGCGCTCGCCTACTTATTACTAAACAGACATGTTATTCTCTAAACGGACGTAAGAAGACTTCGATTCCTCTGCCAGACTAAATTAGATGGTCTCGATACTCTGGTATATTAACATCTTTGCGCGCCTCAATCCCGAACAGCAAGTGTGCTAATTGTAAGTCGATAGACGCATTTCATCGTTATTTGAAAATAAATGTTTATAAGTAAACTTATGACAAGGTTTATTCTTCTCACTGACTAAACACGTACCTATTGTGACAACGTAATTCTGTATCACCGAATGTACTTCTGATTCCACCCCCACCCCCTTCCCCTCTCCTCAACTCGGCCTTCATGAGGGAATTCTTAGTGAAAATCAATAACGTTTTATCAGTACCAATCTTTGCCGTAAGAGCACCATTTCCGTCTGATGACCAATACCTTATGATTGATTGATATTCGAATCACATCTGTTATTGACGGGAACTGTCAATACTTGTCAATACTAACGTGTAGCAGTAAAAGCGCTGTAGATTTCGGACAAGGCTTCGGTCAGAAACTTTTTCTAGATCAATTCAGGACTTTTTATTTTGCTAAAAATGAGCTCCTTAAAGAACACCGTCGATGTCATGAGGACAGAAATAACGCTTTTGTACGGAAGCCAGTTAGGGTCACAGCGGAAAATATTTTTTTTCGCTGTGACCCTAACTGGCTTCCGTACTTTTGTATGTTGGTTACTTACTAAAATTAAATGTCTTACAAAACATGTAACATTTCACTATGAATTAATATCACCACGATGATTACCGTAAATGTCGTAGGTAAGACATCCATATTGAATCAATGTCACCAGGATGATTACCGTAAATGTCGTAGGTAAGACATCCATATTGAATCAATGTCACCAGGATGATTACCGTAAATGTCGTAGATAAGAAATCTATATTGAATCGATACTTGGATGATTAATAAGAATTTTGTAGTTAAGACATCCATACCAAATCGATGTCACTTGGATGATTACCAAAATATCGTAGGTATGACATCCATATTGAATCAATGTCACCATTAGACTTCAGCCGTACGGTAGACCGTTTACCGGGTGTCTAATCAGACTTCAGCCGTACGGTTGACCGTTTACCGGGTGTCTAATCAGACTTCAGCCGTACGGTTGACCGTTTACCGGGTGTCTAATCAGACTTCAGCCGTACGGTTGACCGTTTACCGGGTGTCTAATCAGACTTCCGCCTAACGATATACGATAGAGGAGACATTGCTATTCTTAGGTTTTGCAGATATTCACTGATTATGGAATACTTTTTGTTTATTTATTTATTTACTCCAACCCTGATAGCAAAGTTTAGACTACAGAAAGAGATGGCGAGGAGAAATAAACGCTGATACATGTAGTCCCAACTAAGGAACAAGACCAAGTGTTTGGCAAGCTATCTTAAAACCCATTTCCAAGAAAATGTAAAAAGTAACAAACACTCGAGATGTATGGAAATTTAGTGAGAAATATATTTCAAAGAAAATGTGAACTGTTTTTGAATCTTGAAGTGAATTTAACATCCAGGTTATACAAATGTATACATTGTGCGAAATGTACCGTCTCTGTTGATTTCTCCATTGATATATACATTGTACAACATTGTATAAAAGACTGACACATCTTTCTAATAGAAATATTCTCATCACAAAACAACATATGTACACATCTTATTATATTTGTAATCTCCATGAAAATATGTAAAAGGCCCCAAATATTGTTTTTTTGTTTTTGTTTTTGTATAACACGTACTAGTACGTATCTAAGACATGTTGTATTATGTAATAACTATTGCATCAGCAGTGTATTGAGTCATTAAGGGAACACAGTATTTCCAGATCGCTGTGTAATGTTTTGTTTACGATATAAAGACTATTGTTATATTGCTCGACCATCCAACCGTTAATATAAATACAAACCTCCATAAGGTCATTCCCGGCTGTAGGAGACTGTCGAAGTTTAGAAACACAAGTCAAGGTTAAACGGATGTTTTCTCTGTTGCCTCTCTGCCTTCTTTGCCCAGCTTTGGATCAACTGACCTATACTTTTCCATTTTGACTGAGCTATTTAATCCTCAGTAGTTTTGATTATACGGTAAAGAAAAAAAATACTCCACAAGAAAAACTGATACACCACCCCAGGACGGGAAGGGGACGATTCTCAGAACACGAAATAAACTTGTCCGAGAGCGGGAAATGTGCGCTGCGAACGAGACAATGACTGCCCCGAGAATTGGACAGGTGTGGTAAGTAAAACACGAGGGAAGATGGCAAGGTTCAGTTTTACGTACAATACCAAAATGATTGTATTAATGAAATTATCTAGGCATTTACCAGACACCATAATGTCAACCATACCACTGTCAGCAATAAAACCGTTTCTGACTTCCGGTATTAAAGACAGTATGTGCTGAAGTACAATTACTAAGAAGCAATTCAAACTGCCAACTATGTACAACCAGTAACTGTTTATAGCGTTACACGTAAGCGCTGTAGTAATAACTCTTTATTACAAGCTAGCTGCCAATACTTACCAGTTATTATAGATACGTAAGGCAAAGCTCCCCTTTATAGGTAAGACCGCTGGTATGGCTAGGTCCGTTCTCACTTATTTGAAAATGTTTTTCTACATTTGATGCCGAAGTAATGAATCGTTTCTAACCACAATATTAATAATTCAAATACATTTCTCCTGTGTTCCCTTTCCTAGGTTGTCCGGAGCCTTTAGTACTTCACAATGATGGTGCGAGGAGAATCATATACATGCGTGCCATGTACCTAGCAACACTAATTAGTGTTAATTTGATATGAAACTCGCGAGAAGGAAAGATGACGATCTCGCGTCTAAGTAACATTGACAGCAGGCATGTAAAGAAGGATATTATCAAAAAGGAAACAGAATGTGTGGATAATATCAAATACGAAACAATGTGTGGATAATATCAAATAGAAAACACAATATGTGGATAATATCAAATAGGAAACCGAATAATAATCTCCGTCCACGCACATTGCATAACATATGCTCGTTTCTGAAATGTGTACAAATACAATATAGGGAGGCTGTAACACTGGAGACAGAACAATACAGGGAGGCTGTAACCCTGGAGACAAAACAATATAGGGAGGCTGTAACACTGGAGACAGAACAATACAGGGAGGCTGTAACCCTGGAGACAGAACAATACAGGGGGAGGCTGTAACACTGGACACAGAACAATACAGGGGGAGGCTGTAACACTGGGGACAGAACAATACAAGGAGACTGTAACACTGGAGACAGATCAATACAGGGAGGCTGTAACACTGGAGACAGACCAATACAAGGAGGCTATAACACTGGAGAAAGATCAATACAGGAAGGCTGTAACACTGGAGACAGAACAATACAGGGGGAGGCTGTAACACCGGAGACAGAACAATACAGGGAGGCTGTAACACTGGAGACAAACCAATACAGGGAGACTGTAACTGGAGACAGAACAATACAGGGAGGCTGTAACACTGGAGACAGAACAATACAGGGGGAGGCTGTAACACTGGAGACAGAACAATACAGGGAGGCTGTAACACTGGAGACAGAACAATACAGGGAGACTGTAACACTGGAGACAGAACAATACAGGGAGACTGTTACACTGGAGACAGAACAATACAGGGAGGCTGTAACACTGGAGACAGACCAATACAGGGAGGCTGTAACACTGGAGACAGAATAATACAGGGAGGCTGTAACACTGGAGACAGACCAATACAGGGAGGCTGTAACACTGGAGACAGACCAATACAGGGAGGCTGTAACACTGGGGACAGAACAATATAGGGGAGGCTGTAACACTGGAGACAGAACAATACAGGGAGGCTGTAACACTGGAGACAGAACAATACAGGGAGGCTGTAACACTGGAGACAGAACAATACAAGGAGACTGTAACACTGGAGACAGAACAATACAGTGAGGCTGTAACACTGGAGACAGAACAATACAGGGAGGCTGTAACACTGGATACAAAGTCCGACTATGTATAACTCCTATTTACTAGTGTTATCATTATACATAGTCCTGTCTGTGTAAATCTCCTATTTACTAGTGTTATCACGTGGTCTTCTGTTCTGCTTCTATTAACTACAGGCTTGTTTTCCTTAACTCCATTACTTTTCTTAGTGATGTTGTTCCACTTAATATTCAGACGTTTCTGTGCGGATGTCACTAACGCGATGTCATCGTCAATATGACTATTCTGTTGATTATTCATTATAAAGACAGTTTATTAGATTACGCCTGATTTGTATAAATATTGTCACATATTTAGGTCAGCTAGTTTGCTGTCTGGTATGGTTTCCTCTCAGAATATTGAGTGTATGGATATTTTTGTCTAGAGCACAAGTTCATGCTTGACTGCATAATTTGTCAGATCTCTTTAATGTCCTACGAGTTCCTACCCTTAAATAAAACTCTCCCTAAATTATTGTAAAATCTGATACCAATTAAAATGTTAAGGAAAGAGAAAGAAAAAATGAATAAGATAAAGTAAAAATAAAAAGAATTGATGAATTTCGCAAACGTATCAAATTGAGTAAAAAGTCGAAAGTGCGAAATGTCTACCTTGTTGCGTCAGTTCCTGATGATTGTTTGATGATGTGTTCATAGCGTTGGTTTATTATTTCATCATTACTGAATACATTTTGTGATTTTTGTTGTCATATATTATTACAGACGGTGTTTGAGTAAATATTGTTTCAACAAGAGTAACCTACGCCGTTTCCGGGTCCAAATAAGTAGCGTGTGTGCCCAGCCCTGCCATCAGCCTCTGTCCTTTCTCTCCTTAACATTGCCCCCGTCGAGGTGTTAATTGCCCTTTGAGAGATGTTATTCCAATCCTGAATATGGGCCTGCGTGATTTGAACGATATTATTTGAGATGTTGACGCGCTTCCGTACCCTCTTGTCTAACTCGTCCTTAAATGCTAAATATGGTACATATATGGTGGCCAATCATACACTGGAACGTTGTTTCGAGCCAGAAAGTCACGTCAACCGCTAGCAACAAGAGGCCTCGCGTTGTCTTGCTGCAACGTGGGGTTACTTACTTGACGTGCCGTCTTCGTCGCCGTCTGAGGTCGGTTACGGGGTGCGAGTGACGTATGCCTCTATCTTGATGTATCGACGTAATGTGCGGGCGTCCGCTCCGTGGATGGTCACCCACCTCCCTGTGACTCCGATACGCCTAACTAAACGGGATATTGTTGTTTCTTATACACCATATTGCTGGACTACATGAAGTTGCGAATGCCCCTGCATTATCAGAGCAAAGACCCTACCTCTATCGACGTCACTCAATCGCGGCATTTTAGAAATTGAACATTAGAACAGTACAGATTAGTTATACAGCATTTCTTTTCGAAGTGATTGTACAGCAAACAATTAACCAGCACATACATGTATGGTGCAAGAGTCCCCGGATGCACGCTTTCTTGAAAAATCTGCTGAAACATATTGACACCATTTGATGAGGAACCAGGAATGTTACTATCCAGATATACAAAGTTAACAATGAATGTGAGGAATGGAGTTACGCTTCTCATACATCTTAATTTGTCTCTGTTGGTTACGTGTATGTAAATATAGTTCTAGGTGGCTGATGTCACAGGGCCTTCGTTGTCTTTTAACTGGTTGTCTTGATGCAATAGATAGTAAATGGATGTACATTTCGAATTAACGGTCATACTATAAATGTTGTGTAATACAGACACCATTTATCAGAGATAACGTAGTTGAACACAAGGTATTATCCTCATCATAAGTGTGGGAAGAGATGAGTGGGACAACCTTGGGTTCCTACAGCATGCTTCCCTGGACCAAAACTATATTGTCTATTGGTAAAGTGATAATGAAGCTTAGGTATAAAGCAAACCTGGGGTAGTTTATCTTTACGGATTACCCAAGGATCCCTAGTGGTCATTGGTAAGTGCCTGGTAAGGTCTTTAGCCGACAATGATAATTGACACCGGCTAACGGAGGACGGGTCGATGAGCACATGCATGCTTGTAGGGATTCGCCAGAGGTTCAGCGCTAGGTAACATAAAAAACCTGTGTCTTAGGATGCGAGAAAAAGGTTTTGTTTTCATTTTGATAACTTATTATTCTATGTGAATTTAGCAACAAGCGGAATCTGAGAAAGTCATGCCTTTGCACTAAAATGTAATTACTGGCCACACTGATTAGAGATAAGTTCATTTTGTTAATAATTATTGTCAAACTACATGTAGTATGGTAAGATAACTACTGCGGTCATTGTGTCAATCAAAGATTGGCGTAAGTATCGTTCAGCAAGTCACACTTAAACTAAAAGTCAGTGTGCTTTGACCCTTCCAGACATTTGCAAAAACGCATTTGTAATTATCCAACATAATATCTCGTATATAAAATGAATCTTTTATCAATAAATATATTCATGTCTGTGGCAAGTCTTTAACAACCAACCTGGAACAACATTGTAATGGAGAACAGAACTGTACTTTAGGGAGGACTTGTCCCTATTTGAGAATGCCGATTAATCCAACAAGGATGTTCATAAGACAATGCATTTATTAAAAGGAATAAAGATTTTAATAATAAAATGCATTGATAATACCTCTTTAATATAAAGCGACGATTTTCAGATGGCAAATGTCACTATCGATACAAAAAAAAAAAAAAGCATTGGCTTGTGCGAAATGAAGTCAGACGAGTTTGTTACTTATTGAAATGCCTTGAGGGTGCTATTTTCTTCATGACGCCTTACAATGAACCCATGATGATACCGTTCACATGTTAATGGTTACGTACCTTTCTTGGTTTGTATTGAACGTCAACTAGCCTTTGTCTCAGATACCTTAAAATCGAAGTCAAATCTGTACACTGTCGTCGTTCTATATTCTATCCTACCTGTTATATTTTCCTAATGCAGATTTTGAAAAAAAATTTCTAAATGAATAATAGTCATCTGAAAGATAACGGTAAGCGCCTTAGGCATTAAGCAAGAATAATTTTAGTTTAGTCTAAATCAATACCCGAAGAATTATTTCTATTGGCTGCTAAGCGAACCAGGATCGTTTGGTAAATACCAACGCTGTTGTCCCTGATTTTCCATTGGTTTATGTCGTAAATTATCCGTTATCTCTGACAAACAACGTCTTAACAGTCCGATATAACGGAAAGATAAAATTTAGACTCGGCCATGCCTTCATTCACAAACGTATTTCCATATATATGATGCACCCACATGTTTCTATTGGCGGCAAGGCGGTCTGTACAGATAACATTTAAACATCATCTAGTTCGTGTATTGACAGGTGAGGGGGTGTGATATATTCAATTACATTTTTTTATTTTCTCTTCAAGCTCTATCTCAATACTCTAATTTCAGTTTGCATTGAATGTTGATAAAAAATAACTAGATGATAGGGGTGTGTTGACGTTAATTGAACTAAAAAAGGATACATATAGGGCAAAGTTTTAAATATATATTTACACGGATACCCTAGCTGCAAACCGGATTTGACCTATAAATTTGTATGGCGGGATGTCGTCGATTTGACCTATAGATTTGTATGGCGGGAAGTCGCCGTGACCTTGATTTGTAAGGCGGGATGTCGTCGATTTGACCTATAGATTTGTATGGCGGGACGTCGCCGTGACCTAGATTTGTAAGGCGGGATGTCGTCGATTTGACCTATAGATTTGTATGGCGGGACGTCGCCGTGACCTAGATTTGTAAGGCGGGATGTCGCCGTGACCTAGATTTGTAAGGCGGGATGTCGCCGTGACCTAGATTTGTAAGGCGGGATGTCGCCGCGACCTAGATTTGTATGGCGGGATGTCGCCGCGACCTAGATTTGTATGGCGGGATGTCGTCGATTTAGCAGAAGACGCTTACTCTACCGGAACACATAGTCTTATTTATAGGGTATTTTTTTAAAGGTCTTCTCTCGATCTTATCTTGCCCTTGTTTTCTCAGTTTTGGTTTAGAACAACAATGTAGAGTGATATCTAAAATGAAATTTTATGGCAACTTATGTTGTGTTTAAGTGATACGTTTTAGTTATGTAAACACAATTCAGTATGCGTTATCTATTACATAAACAAATGTTCAATTTGAAAAAAGAAAGTAATTTACAAATATATTAAATGTTTTTAATTAACGTCTAGTGGTATGTGATCACCAATAACAAGATGGAAGAATACTGATAAATATATTAAACAATGTTGTCTTCGGTCGTTGCAAAAGGAAGCATGTAAATAGTAGATAAAGCGTAAATACAGAATCATAAACATGCTTTATCTGTTGGAGGTGATGCATCCGTAGTAAAACTTTCACTGAAAATTCAGCATTTGTTGGATGCTTTAATTAAATTGTGTTCAGCTGACGAGAAACGTCTCGTCTTTATTTTCACTCCAAGCTTAAAGTCCTTCGCCTATACTTATCGATTTCTAGTTGTTATTTATAGATTTCTATAAAAGATTTGAAGTCGAAGCGATTTATTTTATTTCTCGGCCCATGGAGATATAAACAAAGTAATTAATTACAAGTGATTCTTTAAATCTCTTGGAACAATTGATGTATTGACATCCGGTACAGACTCCAATCTCCTATGCACGCCGAACCAAACCCAAAGTGCGGATCTTGGAAACGTTTGATGGGGTTGTGTTTCGTTTAAAAACATCGCTAAAACGTAATGTCTCGATCGTGCAAACGTTTGATTGATAACCACACAACTTGATGTATCAAAGCAATTCTAAACCGCTGACCCCGTAGTTTAATTTTTAATACGAAGTGAAATCGGCTGAAATTCGGGATGAAGAATAGTAATTACTGTCACGTCAATGCGAGTGAACATGGCGGAAATTGTCAACGTATACTTGATAGATGCGACATCGTAATTTGTGTTAAGGCAATGTAGAGGTTGTCAGCGGGGGACTGATGCAAGAAAAAGTAAATTGGCGGTCCTTCCTACTCCTGATTGAAGCATTGTTGATGCAAGTCGTTTGATTAAGTATATTTATTAGGCTACACTCGTCTAAGATTAATTTGGAGAGTTCTATCTTCAATAATTCTCTGTCATCAAGCGACAGACGTAAAATTGTATCGTATTTAAGGCAGACCACTTCAGAAGCTTTCCATGTCATCAAGAGAGAATTAAAGGTATTTGCCATCAATTATGACTTCGTCAACTTTAAAAACATACCGATTCGAATTATTTACATTTACAAAAGTTTATTGTTAAAAATTTTAGAAAGTTCTGTTGTAGGGCACCTGTTTCATGTCGCAATTCGTGTGCTAACGGTATTAATATACTAACGTAATATCGCATGTGTAAGTCTCGTACGTCTTACAATATTATGGATAGAATTAAGATTTGTCTTGGAATATTCACGAATCCTATATTTTGGGTTATTATGCGCACATTATTAATTTGACGTTTTCCCAAAAAAGATGACGAAAATCCGAACCATATGCGGTTTCGTATCACATGAATGTCTGCCCACGGAATACCGAATAAGCAGACAGTCGACTATAAATAGGTCCCCTGTGAAATGGACATTGATTGGTCACATTTCAAGTGAGAATTATATAAAGATGTCTGCAAATCAGAAACGATAAAATACTGCAGCACATGAAACTATATGTAATCTTTAAGCTTTACGTCTCGAAGACCAACTCTCTTTCGTAGTTTTGGACATTAGTAATACACTTTATATCAGACTAATATGTGAAGTTCTACAGGGAGACTTATTTATGTTAACTGAGCGGAGAGTTAACTGTGACTCCGAATGCCTTGAAATGACGTCATTTAACTCATATCTGTCTTATGACCACAAAAAGTTCCTGTCTTACATTCCTGTTTGTCTAGGTAGTCAGGACAAGAACAGTTAGTGAAGGCAAGGTTAATAAGCCTGTGTGTTATACTTAGTGATCGCGGCTACACTCAAATCACTGACGATAGGAACATATCAAGGGACAGCAATATCAACAACGTTTACAGTCAATGTTAGAGTTCAATGTTACAGTGGGGAATGTGTGGTGTATCATTGTATTATTCTTACATTAACATGCTCATACGCAAACCTCTATCGTACAAAATGCACTAGATCCTCTATTTACCCAATGCTTATTCCATTCTATATAATGTACACTACATGTAGGTCTATGATTTGTGGCTGGTATGAATCCATTATCGGCTGTTCGCCTTTCAGCTTAAGAGTTTCCCAGTAAAAGACAGTGGACGTGGCCTGACGACGAACAGGGTCAGCCTCCTATCTGTCACGGACACAGCCTGATCATCAGGGGGAAACATCTTCCTACCTCTCACTGACACGTCCGGGCCCTTAGATTATTTCCGTTACGGAAGCAGTCTGATGCGACTTGTCGTGGACAATGGATCTTGGCCACACATGTCAATTCGTAGGAAAAGACGAAAACTATCCCGCGTATCTACAGACACTAGCAGTCTTATTTGTAACCGTGAGGCTGTCTACGGGGTGGTCGCACGTAAACAATGTACAACCCTGTTTGCGCGACATGTCTGTCTTGCGACCTAGGACAAAGTATGTAAACATTTCAGACGATTTTAAGTGTTTGTTTCGTATTTTAATTACCTTACATCTCCACCATGACTACCAGATCAGACATTACGTCTACCACTGTTTCTTGGAATGCAAAATGTTAAATGCGCAGTGTATGTCACTTAGTTATTTTGTTCATAAATTAACAGGATCATAACCATCTAACCTGCAATCGACACACTAGAAGCCCTTTTTGACCTGACGTACACCGGCAATAATAACATAATCGAATATCAAACTCCTATTGGGTGGCTAAAATCTAGAATTTATATCCTGTTTATTAAGACTACGCTAGCGACAAGCATCTTATTTAACATTCTTATGATTTACCCAGATACAGTAACATCTGATGTAACATTATTATCCTCTAAACCAACAGTCATCCTCTGATTTACCCAGACAAAGTAACACTTATATCACATTATTATCCTCTAAACCCACAGTCATCCTCTGATTTACCCAGATAAAGTAACACTTATATCACATTATTATCCTTTAAACCAACAGTCATCCTCTGATTTACCCAGATATAGTAACATCTTATATAACATTATTATCCTCTAAACCAACAGTCATCCTCTGATTTACCCAGATAAAGTAACACTTATATCACATTATTATCCTCTAAACCAACAGTCATCCTCTGATTTACCCAGATAAAGTAACACTTATATCACATTATTATCCTCTAAACCCACAGTCATCCTCTGATTTACCCAGATAAAGTAACACTTATATCACATTATTATCCTCTAAACCCACAGTCATCCTCTGATTTACCCAGATAAAGTAACACTTATATCACATTATTATCCTCTAAACCCACAGTCATCCTCTGATTTACCCAGATAAAGTAACACTTATATCACATTATTATCCTCTAAACCCACAGTCATCCTCTGATTTACCCAGATAAAGTAACACTTATATCACATTATTATCCTCTAAACCCACAGTCATCCTCTGATTTACCCAGATAAAGTAACACTTATATCACATTATTATCCTCTAAACCCACAGTCATCCTCTGATTTACCCCGATATAGTAACATCTTATATAACATTCTTATCCTCTAGATCCACAGTCATCCTCTGATTTACTCAGATATAAGAACATCTGATTTCACATTCTTTTCATTTACACCCACAATGACCTTCTGATTTACATCTTTATAATTACATTTTATGTTTTTCATTTTAATCCATTTACTCCATCGGTATCCCTTCCACTTTTAGTAGAGGGGCTGCGGTGACCGGGTGGTTAAGGTGTCCCGAAACTGTAGCACTAGCCATTCACTTCTGGGTCGCGAGTTCAAAACCCACGTTGGGTAGTTGCCTGGTACTGACTGTAGGCCGGTTGTTTTTTCTCCGGGTACTCCTACTTTCCTCCACCTCCAAAGCCTGGCACGTCCTTTAATGATCCTGGCTGTTAATAGGACGTTGAACAGAATAAACCAAATAAGTTTAGTTAACCCCTGACTTTAGCACCTTTTGTGACGAGCCTCGACTTGACACATATAGTTGTTATAAGTTACTCAGCAACATTTCTGCCGTTAGACTGGTATCGTAACCATAGCGACGCTGCCCTAATCCCGAAAAAGCTAGGCAGTGAGCTGATAGATTTTTGTATTGAAATTAGAATCTATAGGATGTCATTATATAATTACGTACATAGGTCCTGTTCTAACCCATTAATGGCTACGTGGCCTAATGTCTTGTTATTAAACATGAAGCTTTTTGTAGGCAACATTAATTTACGACGGCTTAAAAAAGATAATCATTTAATGTCGACAACCATCATACATCGCTACCGTCCTCACGTGCTAGTCTGTTCTTAAGGACTCAATAGAATCAACAACCAGTATTTATTCAATCTTATGTAAAAAAAAATATTTTCATATTATCGATAGTTGTCTCCACTGACACTGTTGTTTTGGTAATTTGATTCCTTATCCAATATAAATTAACATACAATAAATGTAAAGTGAAAGATACAGTACAATTAATAAATTACATAGTCATTCATGGCATGACAGAACGACCTAAATGACATGGAAGAAAATCCCCGATACTTCCGGAGCCCACTTCCAGTTGTCTTGTACGATCAACAGACAGTGGGATACAGCGAGCCTTAACATAATAGACAGTGGGGATATCACCCTGAGGGACTTCCATCCATAAATTTAAAGGTCTTATGGAGACAATTAGGAACCCAACCTATTCGAACTTTATTATGCATAACATCATGTTATAAGATAATGCCACTATAAAATGGTACTGATAACGTCTTGAAACCAGTTTAAAGACTTCATTTCAATACCACTGACGCACTATTTGGTGTCCATTGATGTCGTGCAATTTAAAGTCTTTAATGATATCCGGAACTCTTGTAATTAAAGAACAGTTTGCCGAAAGGTACCGAAGTTAACAAACATTCGCATTTACTATGATGACCTAAGAGCCACATCTGCTTTACATATATTAGCATGTTAAGCCCTCCACACAACAAAATGAACCTTACTTTATTGACGACTGAATTATTATTCAAAATACAAAACTGCTCATAAGTTTTCGGAAATATTAAACGACTTTCATCATGTGGTATCGTAAGAGGATTTCAACATCAAAATGTATCAATGTACCAACTAACCAATTTTCAAAATAGGCCAAATCGACTATCCAACTTTGTAGAAAGAACAAATTTGCAAACCGGAATACAAACTTACATGAATGTATTTGCTAATCTCTATAAGTATCAGAACAACACAAAACGATTCACATAAATACATAGTCCGCTGGCACAATGGTAATACACTGTTCGTTCATCTGGGCGACCGGAGTACGATTCCCGATAAGACATAATAATGTATGGAGGTCACCACCTGCCCGACCACGTGTTTCTCCCCGGAACTCCGGCTACCTCCTACAGTTATGCACTTACATCTAGGCCAACAAAAGTGATTTATATAAGTTGATATACAGATATATCTTTGCAAATGTAAGATGAAATTTACATTAAGATGAAAACCAGGACGAATGTACCAACAAGGTACATAAACGAATATCGAACACGCCTCACATTATATCGTTCCCATTATCTACATTAACCTGCAACTCTTAAAAACCTTGCCTTTACCTTTCTCCGCCAGTTGGCATTCGCGGAAATCGTGTTAATGGCAACAAGCCGAATCAAGTGGGATATGTTAACACCGTAAGCTTGGAAAAGCATGGATGTTACATTCTGGAAATGGAAAATCAACAATTGGGAAATTGAATCATCTTAGTTGTAAGCTGTCAGTGCCGGCCATGTTGTAAATAAAGATCGAAGTAAGTGTTGATGAAGAGTCTGTAGTGCATTTTATTTCTAAAGTGTTCATTCGATCGACATGACCAAGGATTTTTGTTATATAAAAGTTGGGTTGGTTAAGTATTGCTAAACGTCCTCAGGTCAAAGTAACACGATCAATATATCTGTAGGTGATATTGAAGGACTTTGCCATGTCCTTTTTACTCTTCCTGATAAGCTCTTTATTACAATCAGCCTGGTATGAAAATATAAACCACGTCAGCCATGATAGTGACATATTTGGTTCTTATTGGTCTGCCAATAGACTGCTATAGTATCTTGTCTTGTCTTGTCTACAGTGATTTTTCGATTACAAATTTGATAATTCTCACGATTTCCTTCTCTGTGTATTTTATGTGTTATTAGCGAGAAAGCTCAGACCAGGATAGTTCACAAAAATGTACTCTGTACGAAGTTTGTCTTAAATGTAACAAAGATATTATAACAAAAGAACGAACATGTTCCTTGAGTTTGGAATGAGGTAAAGTATTGTAAAAGGTTAAGGGGAGTGGGTGTTGGAAAGTGGATGCTTTAGTTTAATCAAAAGCTCGAGTTCTTCATAATCTAAATCTCATTAACTCCATACAAAATCAATTGATTATAAGCCTTCCTTATATTTCTTCAATCGACACATTGCCCCAGAAACACCAATCAGAAAATCACAAAAACATGTTATTACCAAAGCAATACCATTATAGATAAAATAGCAAACGGAAAGGTAAGGAGGATCAAACACATTACTGTTTTCGTCAAGGATTCTATTTACCTGCGGCGACAATTTAGGATAACATGGTGGGCTGGGGTTGCTGGGGATGGAGTTGATAGTAAACACGGTGGATTTAATATGAAGCTTGGACGGAAATTGGAGCACGTATTGACCCCAATTCGTCTCTGTATGCCGCCTTTCATCAGCATGCCCAGCTTGTCGCTGGATTAGACATAGGAGATGTTTAAAGCTAGGTACGCTTTAGCACTGGCCTCCCCCTTAGAATTCTATCAACACTCTACCGTGTAAGGCTGTGGTGGTAAATAGCTCATTGTTTGTAGAAACACGACTAGCTGATATCAAGTGTTTGACAGACTTTATTGGCTAGGTTCAATACTGCCATTCGGTATTTCTAATAAATCAGTGTTGATATACTTCGTGTCCTAAAGAGAAAAAAAAGCGCGCAGCTGATGCCGAGTTATCGAAATGCTTTCAATGCTCACAATTTAACTTTTCTTGACAAATGATTTAGTAAAAGGATATAAAGGTACAATAACTTGTTATTCCTTCCAACGTACAAATTGTACTCGGAATAAATTTCGTTATACCTAGGGTAACGAGTCCTCTGTTTTGAAGTATACGGTCAGTTCCATTGAAAAGTGGTGTAGTGGAGACAGGGTGAGTATACTATACCTGAAACTTACGTGTCGTACGTGTACATTCATTAAAATACATTCTTCAGGATGAGTTGGGATTGTGTCCTACGAGAAAACGTTAAATTGATAAACAAATAATCTATACAATAAGTGATTATCAAAAACGTATCATCCTTGCTCTGGGTAGATGGGGACATTGTTCTCCTTTTGAATGATATATTTCAAAATCCACTATGGATAACGTACATAATGTATATGCAAATATCAAAACATGATTTATTCCCCCGACACATGACCGTATTATTCTAATTGAATCCGTTGTTGCCTAAATGAGGCATAATAAGTAAGTATATGGTCTGATATAAATGTTTGCGACATTCTTTTTGATTGCAGCAGGAATATCTGACGTTTGTGCTTGAACTCTGACCTCTACCTGTTCCGGTGTTCCTTTGATCCCCTTGTTTCCGAATGTTGAACAATGCTGCTATAGAGATTTCGGGAACATAATTAAGCTGGGTTTTTTCCCCTAATTTTTCATCATTTTATTTTTCTATTAAAACTAGATAGAGTAGCTGTAAGGTAAAATGCACTTGAAGGATCGGGTGTTATTGACTTGGTCTAGACGTAATACCATGCAGACAGTAGATTGATTACAATCTGCATATATCTGTTTGCCTCACTCAATAATATCAACGCAAACTGTTAACATGCTGTCAGTCATCCCGAGCGGGAATGGATTTGTCCTCGAATGTGTAAATAAATCGTATCGTCCATGCTCGCCCCGCGTGGCAAGTGACTGTGCAACTGTCATGCTGAATAATCATCAAATATACATAGCCAACTCACTATTGCGTCATACCGTAGGTAAGGAATGTTCAAAGAGAACCTGCATGAAGCTATTGAACACGTATTAGCTTTATTTGCTTCAATTGTAACCAATAATTAGTGAACGTTATCGTTATGCTTCAGTTAAGTATATTCTACCCCATTACTCCTAAATTTCTCTTCATCCTAACACTTGATACGTAACCTTACATACATTCCTTTAACCTGTTGTTCAGTCACAATCAGCAATGCTGTGGGGACTGTCTTAGCCTTTTGTGTAATCCTTGTCAACTTTTTTCAGTTAATATCGGTTAACTTCAAGTATTATTATCTTGTGTAACCTCAGTTAACATTTCCAGTAACCTCAGGTAGCCTTTCCAGTAACCTCAGTTAACATTTCCAGTAACCTAAGTTAACATTTCCGGTAACCTCAGTTAAAATTTCCACTAACCTCAGTAAACATTTCCAGTAATCTCAGTTAAAATTTGCAGTAACCTCAGTAAACATTTTCAGTAACCTCAGGTAACCTTTCGTGTTTACGATCTCCGTTGAAATTTTGTGTCAAATTAGTTAAAACTCGGGGAAATGTCACTTACTGATAACCGTTTATGTATTCAATTAATACTGTTTTGAAACTAGAATTAACCTATTTTACATAACCTGTGCACTCTTTCTTCACCTGAAGCGAAAACTCTTACGTGTATTGATAAACCTCAGTTAATCTGCTAGGTTGTCCATTACCTTCTGTGTAACCTCGGATGTTCCAAGTTATGGTGTACAATTCTCAACGTAATTGGAGCCCCAGGTACGTGTTGAAGTAGTGCATTAGAGTCAGTTAACATAATGTCTTCCAATAATTTGCTTTACACAAAAAGTGTTTAATTTTTCACCATTAGTGAATGTATAACATCGTCGATGTGGGGCACTTGGGATGAGGTGACATCATCGGACGACAGGCAAAGCGACTGGAAAACAATCGATCGGTGTCGTCATTTTGGTAATTTGAAAACCTCGGGTCATTCTGCTTGGTTTGCGAGAAAGCGCTAACATTAGCATAAATCACTTGAGCTTTCATTAGAACGTTTGTTTGACAATTAGGAAAACCTGACTTCTCCCACTTGATTGCAAATCAGTCTGGTTGCTGTTCGCAGAGAAATCATATTTAAAACCCGGTTTCCCCTTGACTTGTCGTATATCAGTGACTGTCGACATGTGGTAACACCATCACTTGTATAGCTGTATACTCTGATGCATTGTGTAATACCACAATCACTCCCATCATCAAGGCGTCCTGAAACGATGAGACTACTGTCTTTCTTATCCGCCAGCTACTTGTTTCGAACACTAACGATGTTCCACGGATATGCATATTCGTGACTTGACCGACGTAGGGGTTTGCGCGCGCATGCCTTATGACGCTATTTCTCGTTCTTTGACTTACCATATCTCCATACACTTTCCCCTCGTAATGACATGCATACGTATCAGTTTGTAGGTTAAGATTATTTACGACTGTGGTATGTTTGGGGGACGTAACGTCACAAACCTAAATATTTGGTCCAGGTTGTATTGGTTTGGTGCTATTGTATTATCACATACCATAACTTAGTATGTCGCCGGGCCCATTATCACTTACAGTCAGTTATTATACAAACCACAAAAGTGATATTCCCATAGTTTTCGGACACATCTTACTTGTACATTATCACTTACAGTCAGTAACCTGCCCTGCAGGTAGGGCGTAAGAATTGTACCTGCTGTCCCCATTGCATGATCGTAAGAGGCGACTAAATTTAGGATCTTATCTTTTCTATTCTTTCTGAACAACTTTCTTCTTCCTAATGTCTCCCTCGACAATGCCTCACTTTTGGCCTTTAGTTGAGCGTTCGCCCCTGTGAGGAAGGCTTTGGGTTCTGTCCCCTGGCCGAGACATACCATAGTCTTTAAAAATGGTAGTTGCTACTCCTGCTTAGCGCTCAGCATATTGGGAATATTGGGAGTATGACGACTGGTTTGCCCGTTTTCAGTATAATGTGATCGTGTGGGTTGTGCTGCTGGGTGTCTTCGGCAGTATGCTATCAGTGAGGTAGCACTTAAAATCGGCAAAAGTTCCGGCCTATCGCAAGGAGATTTAACACGAACATGCCGCAGCCTCCCAAAACACACATACGCACTCGCTACATTCATGCAGGTCGCACGCACGGGAGGCCGTCCTTAAATGACCTTCGCTGTTAATAGGACGTTAAACAAAACAAACTAAAGAAACCAAACCAAACCAGTCAGTAATTATACTAACCTAATAAATAATATACCTATAGATTTCTGACACATCTTACTTGTACATTAAAATATAACGTAAACCTAGTTATTTTAAAATTATTACCTTTCGGTATGCTCAAGGAAAACAAAAGCAAATGCATTTTATTTTTGAGGAAGGGGGGGGGGGGGGGGGGGGGGGGGGGGATATTGACTTGTAATTTTCAAGCTAAAATGCGCCTCAAGTTTCGGGATCCATCACTAGATCTGTCCATGTTTGGTTAACCATGTTTTGGGTAAATACAATTGCTGTCCATGAAATATTTTATCGTCCTTGCTAAAGATCACACTTTATGAATTTCATAAGTAAGTGTTGATGGTGATTCTCAATTCACGAACACATGTAACCAATTACTAATACCAAAAGCGGCCTAATTACTAACACACATTTCGGTGTTATACAACGAGTTGTCTTTTTGACCTGTTACCCGGATCGAGAGGATTGACAATAGATGAAGCTCTCAATCAGTTGTAGAACATTAGAACTAGTATGGCTGGCGTTTGGTGCTGAGCATCTATAATTGATACAAATTAGACGGTAATGATCCCTACATAGGTACAGCCATGACCATCCCGGTCACTACACTGGTCATCACACTTACACACAATTTCTGTAACTGGCCGACGATAAACCCAATAAAACACCCAGTTTCCTAATATGGAAACATCTGTCAGAAATGAGAAATGGTTATGAAGATACGGTGTTACAGAAATAAGCTTAAATGAGTAAGTACCACTAAGGTGTTCGGTTCAGTATCCCCTATATTACCGTCTTAAATAATCACTAATTCGGCCTGGTAATGTGTCGGTTCACAAGCTTACCACAACATCATAACAGTCTGCCTCTAATAGTCTCACTATTTCTACAGTGCCTTTTACAACAACGGGTACTAAGTGTAACGTTTTCATTTCTCTGGTTATCAGTTTATCCATACCAAAATCAGGATTGTTCTGATGAAAGCAGGAACTTTTATTTTTCCGGAACACTTGACCTTGATTGTCTTTCTTACAGTGTCGTAATGTAAATGATTTTACCTTTTGATATTTTAGTTTTAGTTTGAAGTGCTTCTTTCCTTAACTTCCTTCTAGTCTGGTATGTTGTTAGTACCTAAATATCTCAAATTGCCACTGGGCCGTAAAGCAAAACAATATAATCTTTATTGTAAAATGTATGAACATGAAAATGTAATTTTGATATATCATATGGTGCTAATGTAATAGGGTTATTTTTAATAAAGTGTTTGATATTTGTGAAATGTATACATGTACATGTGTGATAATTATTAATAAAATATAATAAATATGTAAAGTATTTATTATTGAAGTATAAGATGTTACGGACTAAGTTTTGGCGTGGACTTAAGAAGTCGCTGCGTGATGTTACTCGTCACAAGTTTGATACCATTCAGGACTATGACAAACTTCGCATTGCTGTTAGGCAGATAGAGCAGGCCGACGCCTCACCAGAGAAGCCTAAACCTGTTAAGGTTGCCATACCACCCAACGAGGACATTAAAGAAATGAAGGCTTTGGTAAAGGACCTTACGACTGAGATGTCTAAGCTGAAACAGGATTTAGTATCCTTACAGAAGAATAGGGAGTCAGGCCATGGTCGTCCACCTGCACGTGGATCTTATAAGGTACCTCAGGACTATAGGAGGCAGGTTTTCGAATTCATCTGTCACCATATAGAGTGGTATGCTTGTATTGGTAAATTTGATGTCTTTCTTTAGTTGTTTTCCCCTGTTTCTGTTTCTGTAAGAATGATATTTGAAAGTTATAAATGATAAGAACATGTTTTCCATATTTTTAATACTTTGAATAAATATACGTATATGTACTGCACACGGTTATCGTACAGCAGAGATATTTTTATAAATGTAATAGTGTTCATATTGAAACTATTGTACAAGTGTGAAAACTATACTTAATTTATTATTGTAGTTTACATCTGTTGTGCGGTATATGACGATCATGGAAGTGAGCAGTGTTTAGCCTACCGTTGATGCACTATACGTGTTGTGTGTGATTGTATATTACCGAGTAATCGTCATTGTCTGTGATATTTTATCGTGTTAGCGTTGTGTTGGAAATACTATTTATTTATATGTAATTGTACGCGTGATCTATTGTTGTATGACAGATGTATGGTTTGTGAATGAAACTAATTATGTTTTATTATGTATGTTTCAGAACGTGGGTTTTTGAGAAATAATAAAACCTTTTATATAAAACAAACCCAGCGGCATTGTCATCATTTCAAGACAAATTACACCCCGCTACACTAAGGAAACAAATTAGTTGAAAAAAAAAAAAAAAAACACAACAAAATGTGACAAGCAGGTTACGTTGACCTCGAGGACTTACCCATCAGCGGTGTCTACCACCTACAATCTCAAAGGATTATACACCCAACAAGTTATATTAGCACCTTTCATAACAAATTGTCTGGAATAGAAGAAAACGTTTTAATCTCCGATGTAAATAATCGACGAGAGTTGATGAACGTAGCGTACAAAACATCACATACTTGTATGCTTTCCAAAGATCGTCAAATACACAAACGCATTTTTTCAGTATGAACGACGTATCAAAAAATATATACGATTCCATGAAAAGAAGGAAAATACATAATGTACCTACGTGGTGATGAAATTTTATATCTGATGGGAGTTTGCTTATTTTGGCGACATATTGATGGAAGGGAGGTAACTAGAATACTTTATTCAGTGTTATCATCATATAACGACACAAACAATGCACGCTATTTCGTGGTGTTATATCTGTAATTTTCACGACTTTTGATATCTAATTGATGTTTGACCGCATTTAAAATGTTACAAGTGCTGAGTCAAAGACGAGCTTACTGTAGTTGATGCAAGTATATTTGCATTTTTCAAACATGACGGGAAGTTGCAGGGTGTAATGAGTAGGTTGCAAGTGGTAGGGTTATTTGGTAGGTGTATGATTAGAGTGGTAGGGTGTAATGGGTATGATGCAAGTGGTAGGGTGTATTTGGAAGGTGTGGGCTGTAAGTGGAAGGGTGTACTGGGTAGGATGTAAGAGGTAGGTGAAGGATGTCATGGGGTAGGTCGTGTGTATTGAGTAGGCTGTAATGGGTAGGGTGTATATGGTAGGGTGTAAATGGTAGGATGTAATGGGTAGGTTGTGTGTAGTAGGGTGTAAATGAAAGAGTGTAATAGGCAGGGTGTAATGGGTAGGCTGTGTGTGGTAGGGTGTAAGTGGTAGGGTGCAATGGGTAGGGAGTATGGGTAGGTTGTGTGTGGTAGGGTGTAATGGGTAGTGTGTAATTGGTAGGGTGTAATGAGTAGGTGTAATGGGTGGGTAGTAAATGGTAGGGTGTAAGTGGTAGGGTGTAATTGGTAGGTGTAATGGGTAGGGTGTAATGGGTAGGGTGTTAGTGGTAGGGTGTAATTGGTAGGGTGTAATAGGTAGGTTGTATGTGGTAGGGTGTAAGTGTGAGGGTGTAATGAGTAGGTGTAATGGGTAGTGTGTAAGTGGTAGGATGTAATGGGTAGGGTGTAAATGGTAGGTGTAAGTGGTAGGGTGTAATTGGTAGGGTGTAAGTGGTAGGTTTTGTGTGGTAAGGTGTAATGTGTAGGTTGTAATGGGTCGGGTGTAATAGGTAGGATGTAATGAGTAGGATGTATAGAGGGTAAGGTGTATACGGTAAGGTGTAGAGGGTAAGGTGTAGAGGGTAAGGTGTAGAGGGTAAGGTGTAGAGGGTAAGGTGTAGAGGGTAAGGTGTATAAGGTAAGGTGTAGAGGGTAAGGTGTAGAGGGTAAGGTGTAGAGGGTAAGGTGTATACGGTAAGGTGTAGAGGGTAAGGTGTAGAGGTAAGGTGTATAAGGTAAGGTGTAGAGGGTAAGGTGTAGAGGGTAAGGTGTATAAGGTAAGGTGTAGAGGGTAAGGTGTAGAGGGTAAGGTGTATACGGT